>NC_050514.1:5934911-5967813 GCF_002922805.2 Oryzias melastigma
GGATTGATGGATGGGTGGTTGGATGGGTGGATCCTTTTCCTTCTAATCTATTAAACTGTGTTCTGAAACCTACTGTTGTCCTGTTCTGTTTATTTGTTCTGACCTCTTGCTGGTTCTTAAGTCCTCATTGAGTTGTGTTCCCGAGAGGCAATAGGGGCCATCCTTTGGAATAATAGGTTAAATAAAATAAGTTAATGAAAGGTTATTGATGAGACAGTTCCAGACCCGTTCTGGATCCTTTTTAAGAGGGTGGATAAAAGAACATGTTTTAAACTTCAACAAAATTAGTCATCAAACATTTAAATGATGCTTTTCCTTCATATATAACAGAATTGTTGTCCTTTTTGATAATAAATCAACTTTGTCCTAAAATCCCAGCATGTAGATTTCCTGACTAGCATCAAATCACTTTAGGAGCCCCATTGTCTGTATATGAGAACTGGACAGAGTAAGTGTGATGTCATCTATAGAAAATTGCTCGATAACAGCTCTAACTTTTTTTGTGCATGTTTTTGCCATGTGGATGCTGTCATATTGAAACCAGACGTCAGTGATTGGTCTGAATCGGTCTGAGTCAACATCTCTGTGGTAACCGCTCTCCAATCAGGAATGAGCTTGTTGGAAGTCCACACTCCTACCACTTATAAGAAGACTAAACTAAGGAGAATCTGTCATTTAAATATTTCAAATGTTCGACAACAGACTTGGTCAATTTATAACTTGAATGACTTGAATTACAGAAAAACTGTAGTAAAAAAACTGAGATACTCAAGAACGTTAAAAAAGAATCAGAGCAAGAATGATTCATTCATTCATCTTCTTGTCCACTTCTTCCCTTTCGGGGTCGCGGGGGTGCCGGAGCCTATCCCGGCTACTGATGGGCGAAGGCGGGGTTCACCCTGGACAGGTCGCCAGTCTGCCGCAGGGCACCAATCACACACATTCACTCCCACAGTCACACCTAGGGGCAATTTAGAGTCACCAATTAACCTATGAAGCATGTCTTTGACAAATGTTTGACAAATAAATGAATGAGGAATAGCTCTTTATTTCTCTACAGAAGTCTGGGATTTTGGCTTTTTTGGACCAGGAGGTACTTCCTGTATGGAACATGCGGGGGTGTGGGTGGAAGGGAGTCACTCACTCCAGTTTTCTTATACAGTAAACGAGGAACCCTGATTCCTTTTCATTAAGTGACAAAAGTAATTACATGTTTATAACGACCTTCTCTCAGATAAAATCACACTCAGCTTCACAATAGTGAAAGAGAGCAAAAGAAAAATCAAACAGAATACCGAAACAGGAAATAAGAAACAATCATCTCAATCATAGTGGTGTCTGCAAAGAAATGTCTGCAAAGCAGAAACCAAAACTGTTACGATGAAAGACTGAAATTTCCCTGATAATACAGTTTTGTATTCGGTCTGGTAGAGCAATGATGCGGAAAAACAGAGAAAAGAAAGCTGTGATAACTTTTATCAAGCTGAAAAGAAACAAAAAAATGAACGACTCTTTGAAACATGGTGAGTGGCTATCAGGAAAACTTGGAAACGACCACTTGCAACCCAAAAAAGCTGAGAAAAAACACAATTATCAACGTTTTTTTTCTTAAAACCACTATGAATTTATATAGCATATTATAACTGAATGATAAAAGGAATAAAATGTATTTGTACACCTAGAGCTCAATATTATTTCACAGACTTTTATTTGACAGATTTCTCTTTCTTTAAATGAATAAAGATTCTCATCACAGAAAGCTGCAGCATCAGCTTTTAAACGTACTTTTGCAACATGTGCACAACATGTCCAAAGTTGAATTTTACCTCTCTGTTGACAGAATTAGCCAAAGCGCATGACTCATATCAAGGTTTCATTCAAATAACGTTATACTTTTTAACAAGCTCAAAAACATATTTTTAACTCACTAAGTATCAGCACACACCAGTTGCTCTTGAGCTTTTATATTCATTTCTATTCAAACATTTTGAATTTAATGGACTCTACAAGTGTGATTAATTACATATTATCTAAAATTATAAAAATGAAACTTAGCTGTAGTTTAAAATGTTCAAAAACTGTTGCTCTTGTGAACATCCATCCATTTTTGTAATGTCCATTTCTGAAGCCTGTCCCAGCTACTGTTGGGTTAAGGTGAGGCTATAAAAAATTGGAATGGCTTCTTTAACTTATAAAAAAAATAAGAAATGGGAGAAGACATTTTTCTTGATCTCATGCTGTTAAATCAGAAACATATGCAGCAGCATCTGTGGATGCGTTTCTTTAGACACATGACGTAAAAGAAGCACAATTATGCTTGTTATATAGTGCTGAGTAAGAAAAAAGTCTTATCAGAAGAAAGGGTTTGCTTGAGTGCTTTTTCTATTTTTGGCTTCTTAAGAGTCTAAAATTAAACTTTGAAAGTGCTGCACAAACCTTTGTCAATTGAAATTGTTGCAGCTTTCAGAGGTTCCTTCCCTCAGAGTAACACTGTTGTCTGGAATGCCTGACAGTTCACCTGAAGGGCACACTGTCGATTTGCTGGGGATGAGAAGGAGTGCTTTCACAGATCTGAATGGATCTCTGAACTATAAGATGGGCTTTGACTTTTGACATCCAAACCACAAACTAATGGGGTGACTGAAAGGGTGAATGCATTGGAGCATGGAGGTGTGGGGCTGCTTCCTTCCATGTTACAGAGGTTTGTATCTGCAGCAGGAGGATGTGAACCAGCTCCGTTTAAAGAATATTAATAGTAATCATGCATCCTGTAAATTCCCAAAGTGCTGCTTCTGGGTTCTTGCTTCGGAGATGAGGTCAAAGGTCACAGTTAGGCAGGGCACTACTGAGCTTCTCTGAAAGAGTCAACATTTCAGAATTGTTTCTGAGCAGCAGCAGGGTTTACCCAGCTTTTGGTCAGGCAGAAACTTGGTAAACATCGGTCACAGCTGGCCTCCCAAAACAAATCTCCTCTCCCTGAGCTCAGTCACACGCAGAGAGGGAAACGAGCACCGCAGGAAGTGTGCTACAAGGGCTCGACTTTAACGCGTTCGTGCGTCTGGCTCACTAACCTGGTTGGTGCGGCGCTCCGCTGCTTCCCACGACCATCACGAGCGCAACGAGGACGCGGAGAGCGCGAAGCCCGCGATCCAAACGGGTCATTGTGTCAGGATGGGAGCATTTATATCAGAACGCTCTGGTGTCTCTCTCTCTGTCACTGCGCCGGCTTCTCCTTCACATGAAATCCTGCTGGCTTTGTTGCGCCCAGCGCGCGCTCAGACTGCCGCGCTCCTCAGAAATGCCTCCAGATGTGGCCTCATCAAACTTTGACTCCTCGGGAGGTTTTGCGGCATTTTCCTACATCTGCAGTTGTGTTAGTGTTTGCCTGTGAGCGGCGGGTCCTGCTGTACTCCATCAGTCTCCTCCCGACAACCAGTGACAGCTTGAAAGTTTCCTCTGCAAACTTTTTTTGCGGGACCACCCCCACTATATGGGAGGACTGAAGACAATAGGCTGGCTTTGACTGGGTGCTGCAGACTTAAAGGGGAATGCGACTCCAAGTAATGGGATATAGACCGCTCTGATCCGCGGGGCGGTTACTCCTACAACTGAGGTCTTTCGAGTTTCCTCTGGGTCACATGAGGATCCGTTGCAAGACTGTTGCCTTCACTTGGTGTCGGATGAATGAACGCAGATAAGATGAATCAAGTTTGGACACATTTAATATGGAAATATGTTGAAGACACACAAAATAAGCTCAGACTACAGTCGTGTTCTCTAAACTGTTTGCAGCAAACAAAAAGTTTCAAGTTTTACAAAAAACGACAAAAATATCAAATTAAGGAGGAAAATTCAATCAAATGTAAATAACTGTAATCAAAAGTATTTGCTTTTGTTTGAAATAGGCTTTTGCATTCCTCTTTTGTAATCTGGTTAAGCTTAGCGCCCCCTCTTCTGGAGGAAGGAGGGCATAATTGACATTGACGCGCAGAATGCTGTTTGGGAATGATGCGCATTTGGATCAGAAACGCAACATGTCAGAGCAGAGAAGACTGTGGCACATGCTGAGAGATGAGGGGGATTCTGGGGGGAAACACATAAACACAGGCTTGGGTTCATATAAAAACATTTAATTGAACACAACTATTTGACAAATTACATAGAACAGCTCAAGTTTACACCTGCCCAAAAGAACCGCTTATGTAACGCGTCTTTTACGCACAGCCATGACGCGCTGTTTTGCTCTGAAAAATAGATCTGGATTTGTTTTTTTAAACTTGTTTCTCTCTCTATTAAAACATGAAGATATTGTTGTGACCATCATGTGAATATTTTTCTCTTTTTTCCTTCGACCAATCGTGGCTCAGCAGAGAAGCGACACACCTGTATAAAAGCAGATTCCAGGTCAGCTGCCATTCAGATGCGCGCGGAACATGACACGCCGCTGAGCGCGCGGGAGACAGAGAGGCTGAGGAGCGAGGAGCTCTCACATGGGGCGCATCCTCGCCCGCCTGATGCGCCATCCCCCAAAATGGATGAAGTATTCAACCAAAGCGGAGCTCCGAACCGAAGTTCATCCGACGATGACAAGTTCACTTTTGAGGACATTGACGTGAGCGCGGACGGCTCCCCCATCCTGAGGATCTTCATCTCCGTGGTGTACTCTGTAGTTTGCGCGGTGGGGTTGGTGGGGAACCTGCTGGTGTTTTTCCTCATGAGGCTGAGACAGGGTCGGAAGAGGTCTACTATCAATGTTTTCATCATCAACCTGGCTGTGACGGACTTCCAGTTCGTGCTCACGCTGCCCTTCTGGGCCGTGGACACCGCACTGGACTTCAGCTGGCCGTTTGGAGGCGCCATGTGCAAAATCGTCCTGTCCGTCACCGTGATGAACATGTACGCCAGCGTCTTCTTCCTCACTGCCATGAGCGTCACGCGCTACATGTGTGTGGCCTCAGCCCTGAAGAAAAAGGCGCACAGGAGGTCACGGTGCGTGAAGTGGGTGTGCGCAATCCTGTGGGTGGCGGCGACCGCGGCCACTGCGCCCACGGCGATCTTCTCCACCGTGACAGAAGTCGCCGGAGAAAAACTCTGCCTCCTGAAGTTCCCTGAAGGGCACGACTGGCTCGCACTTTACCACCTGCAAAAAATCCTGATAGCCTTTATAATCCCCATGCTCATCGTCTCCGTGAACTATCTGATGCTCCTGCGCTTCGTCAGACGGAAGAGCATGGACACCAGCACCAACCCCAAACGGAGATCCAGAGTCACCAAGTCTGTCGCCATCGTGGTCCTGTCCTTCTTCTGCTGCTGGATGCCAAATCACGCCATCACCTTCTGGGGCGTCCTGGTCAAATTTAACGCAGCCAACTGGGACAACTCATACTACACGGTGCACACGTACGTGTTCCCGCTCACTGTGTGCCTGGCGCACACAAACAGCTGTCTGAACCCGGTGCTGTACTGCCTGATGAGACCCGAGATCAGGAAGATGCTGGGCAGGTTGTTTTGGAGAGACTCCACTCCACTCCAGAGCAAAGGCTGCGCCACGCGCTCCGTTACGCAGGGAGAGATCCAGGGCGTCGTGCCTCTGCAGATTATGGACAACACAGAGTACAGCCTGTCCATCATAGACCGCAAAGGGTCCCAAACGACCCCGCGCAACCGCTGAACTCACTAAAGAAAGTTTTATTTATCTATTTATTTATTGCTCCGACTGTCCATTTTGTGCGTAAAATGCTCCACAACGCAGACCACGCATTGTAAAAGACAAAAACACAATAGATAACAAATAGTATATATGCATTTATGAAGTCACACAAACTTAAAGCTCAGTTCACTCTGGCAGATTGTAGATATGACTTTTTTCTCCGTAACTTTAAAGCATTTAGGAATAATGTTGGAGTGGTGCGCCAAAAATGAACAATTTCCTCCTATCTGCGGACTAGTTTGCATCTGGTTCTGATGTTCTCCCACCACTCCTCTAATCTTGCACAAATAAATTGCTTATTTCTATCTGATCCACCATTCCAGGTATTCCTTTTTGCAAATGATATTATATGATAGCCTGCTTTTGTTGCACTGATTTGCAGTTTAGATTTCTAAGAGTATTGATGTTTCCCTTTATGGTGCAAATCTGCACATCTTTATTTGACACGGAGGATTTTCTTCCTCTTATTAAAAGTGAAAAGCAGTTTGTCATCCTGAGAGAGCAAAGCGTGCAGATGTGTTGCAGACGGAACAACCTTAAGCTCATTTTCATTGTTGCAGCCCAACATCTGCGCTCTGCAAGTCAGGGGAGAGTTAATGGTGTAATGGCTGTCATGGTTTCTCCTTGGATAATCCAGGAAGCCCCATGCACAGCAGACGGCTCCGAGCTCAGCTCTCCCCTGGCTGCGGCTGCGTTGGACTCCTGTCAGACTCATCCCTGTTCCGCCTCACATCCTCCTTCTGTTTTTCTGCGTTCACTCTTTGAAGAGCTTTACAACTGCACACCTTTCTCTAAAGCAAACAACAAAGTCACCAGTTCCTAATCTCTTTCAAACACTCTGTCAAGTCCAACCGAAGGGGATGGAGGTTGTTTTTACGCGTGAAGAACCAAACTGTAATCTCAGCATCAGTCCTTCCAGTCTGTCACTGCTTTGATGCACAGATGTGTGACGTTTATGGATTTGACCCATAATCCACGGTTGTTTTCCATGTTAAATCGTGCCCATTTAAATAAACGCAACACTACAATGTTGTTGCATCATCAAGGACGTTGTAATTGTCATGTTTAATCCTTTGCCATGATGCTGGTGGCAGATTTCTAAGCACCAACTATAAATCAGGATTATCTTCACTTTACCCACACGGTGCGATGAGACAATTTGTGCTCTTCATGGCACATGTAAAATATGTCAGAATATTTTCAAGAGCTGTTTTACTGTAGAATGCAAATTATTTCATTTATTAGTCGCACAAAATGAATGCTTTTTACACAGCAGGAGACACATTTTCTTGAATGACTAATTTAAAAACCATCTTCAGAAATATTGTTCTTTTTTAAACGCTGATCTTTTCTTAGATTTTTTATTTTCTTGACTGAATAATGAAATGTTTTTGACATGCTTTAATGAAAATGTATATGTACCGTTCCTCCTCAATCTTGACTGCAGCATCTTTGAAGCTTGTTTTAGGGAGAAAGTGTTTTATCCAACAACTCCTGTTTTGTGTGCACTGCTAAAACATACGGAGCCCTGGACACGGCATGAAAAGGAAGCAAATTAGTTCCCTAAATTACTCATTTGTAGGCATAAAGTAGTGCTTTGTGAGCACAAATTACCATTTTATGGGCATAAATTAATGTTTATTAGCATCTCGTGGTTACAAATTAGTATTTTATGGGCACAAATTAGCATTTTGACCAATCATATTATTTATTGCTTAGTGCCCAGAAAAAGCATTTTTTGCACCCAAAATCTAATTGTGTTCACATACTAGCATTTTGTGGCTACAGTTTTGTATTATGTGGAGAAAATGTGGCATTTTACAGCACTTTGTGTGCACAAATTTGCATTTCATGTGCACTGTAGCATTTTGTGGACACTTATTAGCCTTTTTTTTCACACAAATTACTATTTCATGGGCACTCATTTGTAATTTGTTGGTAGAAATGATCATTTCATGGGCAAAATTTTGCATTTTGTGCGCACATGTAGGTATTGTGAGTACAAAAAACTTGCATTTTGTGGGTACAGACTAGCATTTTATGTTCACTGGTATAGTTGGCGCTAAATCCTTAAAAAGATTGTGTGCAAAAATTAGCATTTTGTGGGCACAAGTTAACATTTCACGTGCACTAATCTATATATTTTTTGGCACGACTTAGCATTTTGTGTGCACATAAGTATCTTGTGTTCACAAATTAGCTTTTCATGTTCAGTAATTAGTATTTTGCTGACACAAATTAGTGTTTCATGTGCACTAGCATTTAGTTGGTGCAAATTAATCTTATGTGTGCAACAATTAGCATTTTGTAGGCACAAATTAATGTTTCATGCATACTTATTAGTTTTTTGTTTGTGCAAATTAGCATTTTGTATGCACTAGCATTTTGTTGGCGTGAATCAGTATTTTGTATGCACATATTAGCATTTCATGTACATGAATTAGTGTTGTGTTGGCATACATTAGTATTTTATTGGCACAAATTAGCAAATTGCAAATTGTTTGTACTAGCATCTTGTTGGCAAAAATTAGCATTTAGTTTACACAAATTACTAGTTGGAAATGAAGTAATGAAAATAATAATTTCAGTACAAAGATACAAATATGTGCTGTCAAAATACCTATTTATAGCGAAAAATTATTAATTTAAGGGAACTATTTATCTTATTTTGATGTTATGTCCATGGATCCGTAAAAACAGCTGTTCTAAAACCCGTGTAAAAGTTTTTAAATGAAAAGTTTGCTAAAGGACATTTTGTTTTTCACTTGAAAAAGTTCTATTCTGTCCAGAATGGGTCTCCTGAGCAGAAGGAAGATCAACTTCTGAAGTCTATTTTGTGGATTCAAACAATCAGGGAAATGCATAAAACTTCAATAAGAAAGGCAAAGAAAATAAGTTATGAGAAGGTGACCCATACCTTTAATATCCCCTGATAAAATGCATCAAGACCATCCCAACGGATAATAAACCATATAAATAAACCTTATAAGCCTTCATGTGTGTGACATTGGCCAACCTTCCCTTTATTAATAAAGGAAGGGTTGGCCAATGTCACACACATGAAGAGGAAAGGGAGGGAGATCTACCATATCATTTATATCATAAATACTTTTAAGTGAAATGAACAATTTTACTACAACAAAACTATGTTAAAGAAAATACCTTAGACAACGCTGTTTTTTCAAATCATATTAAGGCACATGCGGTGCTCCACCCGCTCCAGGAATGGTCTGCTCCACTTAGCAGCCTGAACGGATCATTTGAGCCTCATCGAGGCTCCACAGGAAACTGAGGAGAACAAATATTTCAAAATAAATGCAGGACAAAAGACTCAAATGTTTTAAGAAATTCACCTATCCTAAAATAGAGATTGTTTTATTTATTTATTTATTTATTTATTTATTTATTTATTTAAACTTGTCCTGTCCAACAGCTGAGCAAACAGGAACAATTGAGAGCTTCTTGTGTTAGACAGATAGATTTTTTTGTGATTTATTGAAAAAAAAAATAGATTTTGTTGATTTATCAGATCTTTTTTAAGCCCTTTTTGACATTTAAACTTTAATGTTGAGTATTTTTAAGCTTTTTAAGTGTGTTTGTATGCAAACAGAAACATTTGTGAAGCCTTTTATTTGCCCCAAACTTAAGGAAACACATCTTATCAAAACATTTTTAACTACACAAGGATTTTTTTTGGTCATTATGAAAATAAGTGATTTTTTTTTTTATTTTGGAATTTGAATTTTCTTTTCCTAAAAGTCCCTCTCTAGTGATGTGCTGCTAATCTGCAGCATTAAATACAAAATGCATCTGAAAAAGCGATTCCACTGATCATATCTAAGAAATGTCAGCCGTAAAACTGCCGAGGTTTTTTTTTCTTTTTTCTTCCTCAAATGGTTTCATCTTTTACCTCTTGTAGGGTTCTGATCCATCCCATCATGGCTGCAGCTTCTCCTGGGGTGTCCTGTGATATCTGGCACTGTAATAAATAGAAGTAGATCTTTTTTAAGTGGAGCCAGTAGCATCTTGGGAAATAGTTTGAATCCATAAAAGCTCACTCAAAGCCGGGGAGTGTCTCTCATTTTGCTCCTGATTTCACCAGGAAACTGCTACATTTTCAGACTGGCTGCTAAAAAACAACCATAGATCCCAGTAATCACTGAGAAGGTGATAATCCAAACAGTTTTCACTTTCCCTGTTATGAGTGTCACATTGTAATGCTTTCCAAGAACGTGCTAGTTAACTTAATTATAGAGTATGTGTCTGCAAGAATTCAGAGGCCTCAAACCAGACTTACTCTTTTTTTTCAGTTTATTTTAGCTCTTAGATTTTTGATTGAACAAAAAAAAGAAAAAAGCAGAAGAAAGTTTCATATTAAATCCTTCTTTTTCTGAGAGGCACTGTGCCCCAGTTTTTATTTTTATGGACACTGAGTTATATTAAGATTTTTTTTATTTATATACAGGCCTCACTTTCTTGGAGTCCACATTTACTGTATTCAGTTTGTGTTTTTTAAGTTACAATATAAAGCCATGTCTTTGCTTGTTTTAGCTTCAATTTGTGGGTATTTTCTTTTTCTTGAAGTCCATAAATGTTTTAGATGAGTGATAGAAAAGGCAAACCTGCATTCTGTTTTCAGATAGGCTTCAGTGTTTAATCGCAAAAATTTGAAAATGCAAAAAAAAGAAGAAGAAAAAAATATATATTTATTTATGGTAATCATGGGCAGATTTTCTTTCTTTTTTTAAAGTAAAAAAATGAAACATCACCTAAATTGTAGAGACTAAAAATAACTACCATGATATCTTGGAAAAAATAAGAAAAGAAAAGAAATACGTTTAAATGGATTTATTTCTAACATTACTATTGTATATTTGATCTTTGGTATCTTTGTTGTGCTGCTCAAATGATAGTGTTAGGTTGGAGAAAATCTGAACGTTTCCACTGATTAAAATATTGTCAATATTATAATACCATCACATAAAAAAATAAGTATAATATCCACCTGTTTAAACTCTGATAGGTTGTTTTACACAAGAGATAAAATGTGTAAAAAACAATCTTACATGAAAATAAGCATTTTTGCCCTTAAAAAAATCTTTCTGAAATGTAATCGATTTAGAGAAACAAAGGTGTGATACTAACCCATCACAATGATAATGCTGCATTGAGATAAGTTAGAGGTTTGTGCTTATGATAAACTACAGTTATGGATGCTATGTCAAATGTCAACTATGTTTTTGCAAAAAATGTTGTTTTTCCCTGAAGCAGAATAACGCAGAAAAAAAGAATTATTGGATCAGTTAACAAAAGTTCTGTAATTTTTTACATCTATATTTTTTAGTTTTCATCAACGTAACAATTTAATTAGATAACTATTATTTTTAAATGCAATAAAACACAGATCGTTTGTTAATATATCCAGTTTTTCCCTTTTTTACATTTTATCTTAAATAAACTGCTGCATTTACTCAGATGTACAAACAGATGTGTGTGTGTGAAACAAATGTAGTTTTAACTGTACAGATAACAGAACTGATTTCTACTGAGCAACTCTCAGAGGAAGAGCTTAGTTTATTTGAGGTTTTCAATGTTAATTGCCTCGACACAAAGAAAACACAGACAGACTCGGTGCAAAACTGGGCCACGGGCCCTGGAGAAGAGGACTTTCTTGGCCTTTATCTTTGCTCCTGTCAAATTAGCATAATTACCAAGACTAAGATATGTAAGCATTTGATTTATTAAAACAATCCACATCAATTAATCATTTCAAGGACATCGCAATCCACCCAAGATCATTTCCAGCCTGGTTTTCTCAGCATGCTGGCATCAATGTGGGGATCCTTATTGATCTTTTAGAAATAAATCAAATTGATACTCTACTTTTTTTAACAGTAAAAAACAGTAGAATCTTATAGAAGTTAGGTTTAATGTAGAGTTAAAGTGGTTAGAAAGAAAAGTAAAGAAGTAAATGCTGGAATCTCAAATAAATAGATAAAAAATAATAATTTAAAAAATGTTCCTATAAGCTTTTTTATGTGTAAAGATGTAAAATCTTGACTTTTTCTCTCCAAAAGTGATCATCAAGATGACGCACAAGCACAGATTTTTATTTGCATACATGTCAAAGCTCTTCACATGTCAACACAATAAACTAGGATCAGATTCTGCTCTTACATATGACACGTTTGCACCAGTCTTCATATCCATCAGTATAACCATCATATTCATTAATCTCCAACCCATTAAAAAGACAGTAAATAACACACACGGCACACCCTTTGCTCTGATACAGTGCATGTAAACGGCATGCAACAGTCGCATATTGGTTTTCTGAAAGAAAGTTGTTTAAGTTAAAACAGTTCTTAACCACCTTGAGAATATGAAGAATAAAAAAAACATCAAACTGAAGAACAATCAGCAAGGCACTTCTTCAATATTTACAAATTCAAGTTATTATACATAATATCAAAAGTGCATCAGATGTTTAAAAGACTGGAAAGTAAAAGTTGTACAATTCGTTCTCTAGATTTTATTGCTATTTTTTGTGTGTCTATTTCTTAAAGTTTATGGTCAAAAGTTAACAGGCTATGTTGCAAATAAATCCTTTAAATATAAACTTTAATATACACTATATCTACATATTTTAGTAGGTTTTGGGTGTTGACCCTGACATAATGTTTTTCTTATTTTTTAATAAATCTCAAACATTTCTTTTAGAGTTAAATAAATACACAAATTAAATGGCTGGCTATGATTTTGTTCCAAAAGAAAAGCAAACGCGGGGAATCGGATCAGTTGTTTTCCTTACAAATGTCCTTAAAGAGAACTGCCAGATGTGGAGGGACGACAGAGATCCTAACAGTGCACGAGAACTGAGTGAGTGGGACAGTGCTGGAACCACGCGGAGCTGCTGGGGGGGTTCCAGGTGGAGGTGGGTTAGTCCCTGAGTGTGGCGTCTCCTCTGAAAACAAACCAAAGTCTCCTCTGTGCCAGCGTTACCGCTCCTCAGCCACCTTCCCATTGGTCTCTGGCTCCTCCTTGTCTCTCCGCTTCTGCCTCCGGAAGAAGCCAAGCTGAGGTAGAGAAAGGAACAAAGAGGAGCGATGAGACGAGGAATGACTGCAAAAACATTTAAGCTTTCCTAAATAATAATAAAAAAGCTTTTCATGTATTCATTTATAGGTAAATAAACAAGGAGGATTAAATTTCACAAATCAAGTCAGTTATTTTTCAGAAAATTCTATAAACTTTATTGAAGATTTAATGTTTTTATTTTTATTTTTTGTGGCTCAAATTCTCGTGATGCTATCACCTCACAGCCGAAATTTGAAAATCCCGTCAGAGGGGTGGAGCTGTGGAGCAGGACTGTTATCATGACTGGAGCATGATGTAGGACTTCTGAAATGATGTGGGACTTTACATATGTTATAAGAGATTTGTCTCTTATCATATCACTTCACTTGGTTTCCCAAAATGTGATTTTTATTCATGATTTTTCTAATGATAAATAATTCGCACATATTTGTTACTCTTGATCTGCTGATGATTTATAAAATAGTATTACGTCTATCTATATAATCATTATGTATTTCATCTTTGTAATGTGATTTATTGATACTTAAAGATTCTTAATGACCTGAGTCGATGTTGGTAAGGTATGATTAGAAGTTTTGAACCGGATAATGATTATTCATTCAATGTGTAATTATTCATTTCTGAATTATTTTAAATTTTATTTTGATGATAATCTGAGTATTACATAATATGTTGCATGATGTGTGATTGATGTTACTGTTTACTGAAATCAAGAAAAAAAATTTATGAGATTAATCACTAATCAACAAGCTCTTCACTTTGCTATAGGGAAAAAAAAAATCATGCATCGATCTGATCATAACAGGATTACATAACTATGCAAAACTGTAAAATGAGGTAACTAAGTAAGAGTGGGAAATATATAAATTCGCTTCTTACCACTTCTTTTCAAGCAATCAAACTATACTTGACTTTAATAATAATTACAATATTTAATGAATCAAATGTGACATAAGTGTGTTTTGTATTTTTCTTTTTCTAATCAATACACTTAATTATTTCTATACTAAGTTTGTAAAGTTTGTATTTTGTTCTGTAGTTTTCACAATCTATGCTTGAAATCAATCAATCAATCAATCAATCAATCAATCAATCAATCAATCAATCAATCAATCAATCAATCGTGTAAAGAAAATGATAAGGTTGAGCCAAGGTGATATTATATAAGTTCGTTTCCTCCCACTACATATCAAGCAATCTATAATTTGATACCAAGTTATCCCTTGTTTGATACGTCTTTGCATAGATGTAAACCTCTGTGGTTTGTATTGTTTATGCATTATTCTTGCTTTGATTGCTTTAAGTAAACTATTTCCACTCCAGTTGATATATAAAAGACGTGGTGTCTTAAAACTCTGTAATAATTCATTTCTCCCCCCAATCAATTTTCAAACGTTTGGCACTTCCGTCCACTAAAAGATATGCCATCCATACAAACACTAACAAATCTGAATGGCTGATTGGTCAAAGTTCGACCTGGTTTAAACTTCATCTCGTGTTTTTCACAAAGAGCCTGAAAATGGTCGTAGAAACTTGCATATCTTTGCGTGAACACGAGAGTTTTGAAGGTCAAAATGTATTCAGGCATTTTAGTAGACCTTTTATTGAAAGTAGCCACTTGAACGCTTGTTACTGTGTCAACGCAGCTTAAAAAAGGAAAAAAAAATTTTTAAAGCTTCTGAAAGGTCAACAAGTACAACGCTGGTTTAACCTAGAAGACAAAAATTCCATCCACACAGGATTTGCATGGCCAAATGCTCATAGTACCAAGAGAAGCCTCCTCTCAGAAAAGCTTTAGAATGAAGACATGCTGTTCTGATTGTAGACTCCTCCGCGTCTTCAAATGACTCGTCTTATCACGGAGACATCGAATTAGCTGGATAATAATCCAACAACATCCAAGATAAAGACAGAAAACCATCTTTGTCGATGTAAAGTCACACAGTGTTTAAAAAGAGAATTACCTGCTCAGGAGACGCGTTCATGACGGGCCAACTTACCTTCCACAGAGCCAGGCTGAGCAGAGCTAACAATAAAAGCCCTCCTAGCGTGCTACCGATGATAATCCAAATGGGGATTCTGTAATCCCCCTGCTTCCTGATCTCCAGTATTATCTGTCAGACGAGATGAAATAAGAAAGAGTCATTCCTCCCTTGGATGCCAAGTGAGCGCAGAGCAACCTGCTGTGAAGTTTTATTTGAGCGCCTATAAAAAGTAGAATACGTTTAATAATAGCATGTGTTTATGATTCAATGCTGATAAATCTGGAACTGGAGAATAAACATGGAAAATATAAGTGCAGATTTGCAATTGCAAGTAATAAGAAGTGATAGTTTGCAGCAAATATGTACAGATTACTTTAGAAATACTGAAAGTATCTTGTTGTTTCGGATGGGAGTGTGTAATCTGCACGTTTTCCAGTTGATGTGATTAAAGAAGTGGAGACAGCTGGCTGGAGTCTCAAGGATCTTGTATACAAAATCATCCTGTTCCTAGAAGTGGGTCACTGCTTCTTCTGTTGCATTTAATGTCTGTGCTCCAGGTCTCGTAAAAAAACTGTTTAATGGGACATCTATTTCTGTTGCTTTTTTTTATAATAAATGTTGAAAGTTTCAATGTTTCTTTGATACATTTAAAGTTTGTTTTATAAACCGGACTGCAGGCTCTTTGAGTTTGTAGGGAGATTATTGAGGCAACATCTTTTTTTTTTCATTTGAGGCTAGAAAAATGTTTTTTAAAAGCTGAAAGTCTATCCCAAATGTCCAATAGAGGGCAGCAAAGATTGGCTTCAGAGCTCAGACGGTTACATGAAGAGCTGCTGGTCCTTTCGGTCCCTCAGCACCACAGAACACATTTACAGACTCCTGTGCAGTTAAGGAGTAGTCTTCACAACTGCAGTAGCAACTCATTCCCACATTATGAAGAATCCACGTTTTTGTTTACTTTATTGTGACTTTTTGTGCACGAAAACCTTTCTGCTCTCACTTCCACCATGTGTTTGGAATGATTGTTTTAGGAAAAAAACAACTGAAATCAAACAAAAACTGAGTGAAGCTGATCTGCGTCGGATGCTTTTAGGAAATCTGTTTTGAATCAAGCCAGACCTGTTTACAGAGGGAGCTGCTGTGGACTTACATGTCTGATGGGTCTCTCTTCGTGTAATAACATGGGGCTGGAAGAGGGAAGCTCCATTGTAGCACTGGTCACTAGTTCCAGGACTTTAAACTTCAGCTGCAAGGAGAAATCACAAAATAAGAACATCAATCTGTTAGTTTAGGATATTTAACTAAAAATTCCAAACACAAATTTCTGAACTTACTGTGTGTAAAGTATCTATGTTCAGGGCTCCAGAGATCCGAACTACAATTTCTTTCTTGGAAGCCACATTGATGGTGCAGTGGATCGGCAGAGTTAGCGTGTTGGAGCGGTTCTGAGTGCAGACACAACAAAAACATGTTTTTTTCTAAATAAGCCTCTCATTTTGAAAGTGGACTTCATTGGTTTGTTCCTCACCAAGCGGGAGAAGCGAGATAGATCCTCAGGTGACGCCCTGCTGTGGGCCACATGCTGAGGCAGTAAACAGTCTGTACCGTCTCTCTGAGGTGTGACAGGAGAGTAAAAAAGTCCTGTCAGCAGGGGGTAATCTCTAAAAAGAGTTATCTGCACAAAATAACTAATACAGATTTCACTTTCAGAATCATAATTCAGTTTTTTAGAAAAACACCCAACCATCTTACTTTGAGTTTTGTGTCTCTTGCTGTTTTTTTTACTTATAATAGTTTATTTAATACCTATATGACATAATCTAAAACGACTGATAGTTGTGGGATATTTGCAAGGAGCTGAACTCAAATGGCAAAATGGCATAAACTTGAACAAAAGCTCAAAGAAAAAGTTTTATCTTTGAACCCAGTTAGTTTTAGCCTATAAGAAATAATTTTCCTTAAAAATAAACTGTAAAAGCAACATAGAACTCATTTCTGATACTTTTATGTTACACTCATGTCGATATGGGTTCAAATGGGTTAAATACTCTCAAGCTTAAGAAAACCAATAACATAATGTAGGCACTCAGGGCTGAACAATATAAGACACAATACACAATACAATGGACATGTCTGTGGCTCCATTTATTAGTTTATTGAGAAGTCGGATTCTTTTTTTTATTGAGTATTTACTCTGGTGTCTTCTGTACTGATTGTCCACAGGAAATAGGAAAATAAAGTCTATTCTACGGTGGCCCAAAAATCCAAAGCAACAAAACACTCAATGCAAATTATAAATACCGTATTTTCCGGACTATAAGTCGCGGTTTTTTTCATAGATTGAATGTCCCTGCGACTTATACTCCAGTGCGACTTATATACGAATTTTTAATGATGAGATATGGACCGTAAGTCTAGACTGCCCTCTTATGGTGATCTATGCAATTACTTTATTTACTTTATTTACTTTAGTTATTCAGACGTGACACAGAGGACGAAGAATTTAAGGGATTTAGTGATATGGAGTGAGATTGCGTGCAATTAATTACAGTAAAGATACGAAGTTGATGAGTTCTTGAGGCTATTGTTAAATAAAACTGTTATGTTATATAAATGCTACACCTTTTCGTTTTTTTCATGATGCTAATATGTGAATATGTGTTGACACATATTCAGACTGTTTTCTATTCACTTAAGAATGTTATAACTTACCTTCCAGGATGATGTAATATCGTTTTTTTTCAACCAGTTTGTAAAATAAATTACTTGAAAAAAATGCGACTTATACTCCAGTGCGACTTATGTATGGTTTTTTCTTCTTCATTATGCATTTTTTGGCCCCTGCGACTTATACTCCGGTGCGACTTATAGTCCGGAAAATACGGTAATATAAAAGATAATAACTACAACTAAACAAAAAAAACAGAAAAGGTATAGGTATGATATGACCATCTCACTGATTTCTTCTAAATACATCTTCAATGTCCCCATACTGATCAAAGTTTTATAATAGTACAGAGCATATCCGGTGTTGATTCACGCCAATAACTTACGGTTGAAATGATGGACAAATGTCATCATCCAATCAGTGATGTCCAATAGAACCTACATTGTTTTGGTATCTTGTGTTTAACTTTTTACCATTTTAATTTCTGGAAATTATTTTTGTTTTATCAAATGTTTCATTTTTTTTTCTTTTTGGTTTCTAGACTTTATTTTTAAACATTTTAATTTATTTTTCTTTTTTAATTGTGATCTTTAATGTGTTTTAGCATTGAGGGATTTGTTGGTGTGATTTGGACTTCAGGGCCACCGTATTATTTCTTTTCGTAATATTATGTATCAAATTTATGCTTAGTGCAGGCTAAAGGTTTGATTTTATTTCTGCTTTTCTCTTTAAAAGCAGCAACACTTGAGATTTTACTAAACTATTCTCTATTCTCGAAGGCTAAATGTGCGGCCTTTACCTGGTCAAAGTGGAAATCCGATATCTGCAGGAGCTGGTTTCCATTTTTTGTCATTTGAGGAATCTCAATTTCAAGCTGCAGATCTCTCACTGGAAAGTATCCAAGGTTTTGAATCTAAATAAGAAGAGACACACTGTGTAAATGACTTCCAAACTATGTCCTCCACTACAGCAAATTACAGCTGAAAACAACACAAGCTTTACCTGAAAAGTGAAATTGAAGGGAGGACCAGTGATTCCCGGCTCCTCCAGAGAGAGCTCAGGTTTGATCTCATACTGAGTTGGATCTGAATGCCTTAGAAAGTAAAAATATATAATAAATCAAAAAGTGAAACATATTTTGATTAGAAAAACATAATAAACTGTACATTTATAGGTCAAACTATTATTTTTGAAGTGACATTTTTTTTTCAGTTTTCTATAAACAACATCTCTTGTTTCAAAAGTAATGTGACAAACCTTGTGAAGAGAAGATCTCCCTCATATTTCAGAGGATAATAGATCACGTTGAAATTATCCGCTTTGTTTATTTCCTCCCCATCACTGTGAAAAGTGGTATAAAGAGCAGAGGGGAGAAGGAACAGTTGAGACATTCTCCCACTAATGTGTGAATTTCATTGATTACTTTCTGCCCTCTAAACGTATTTTGGAAGTATATTGGTTCTCAAAATTCTAAAGGTGCATTCACAGCAAACGTAATTGCGCGACAAATTTGCGTGGCCCGCCTCTCTTTCGCCGCACGGCGAATTACCTGCTCACTGCGTAACCCTTGTGTTATTCATGGCATGTTTACATTAAAAGTGGGGTCATCTGGACCCCATAATAGAGCACGAGGGTTGGGTAACCAAATCTAAATCCACTTTTTCTGACTGTTTATCTCTATAAATGGGGTTTTAAAAGTGCTGACTATTTTTGACAAGTTAAAATAAACCTGTGTGTGTTGCCCCCTACAGGTTGAAATGAGGTACAATATTTGAATTTCGTGATTTAAGAAATTCAACCATTTAATTCTCACGTCATGATCTTCAGCTCCAGTAATGACAACAGTCCTGTTCTCCAGCCCCACCCCTCTGACTGGATTTTCACATTTTGGCAGTGGGTGGAGTCAGCCTCCAACTTCCCAGTTTGGTTACCCTTTAAGTCAAGCTGCTGCCATACCGACCGTGCTGCATCCGTTGCTCAAATCGTTCAGCGGAACTTCCAATTTCCTCAATTCGCATCTGTACCATTGAACTGACATTGAAACTGTCCGTCTTCACCGCGCAAGTCGTGTTTGATGTGATGCACCTTTAGTCATAGGCTATGTTGGAATTCCTTCCCTACTCACTATATAGTGCGTTCGCCATTTTTAATTTCCCAGAAGTCATTGCGAAAAACCAGTGTGCATCGATGCTCAATGCATTAGCAAATATAGACCACAATGCATTGCGTTTGAACAATTTTTGCAAAAAAAAACTTGTTTAAATGTAATTTTTGAATATACCATCCACATTTTCATTATCAGAAGACAGTGGATTCATAAATAAACATAGTAAAATATTTGTATTGATTAGATTTTTACTTTGTGAAATACTTGATGTTTAAAAAAAAAGTAGTGCGCATGGTGTCTGACTTGCTTTTAAAGTCCAGTTTTTTAGTAGTTACTGGGTTAGGGTGGGAATTCAAACACAGCCATAAGATGTTAGCAATCAAAGATTTGTAGTAGTGGTCATGATGGGTTTAAAATAACGTTCACACCTGCTGGCCTGCAGTACGACTCTGACGTGGTCCAGGAGGACGATGTGACTGAACTCAAATTCCAGTCGAAAGGACACCTGCACAAACAGAGAAAAGGATGGTTGGAAATCCCTTTTGGTAAATTAGCTGCTGTAGTTTACTACCTGTTAATGAGAAAAACACAAAATCCTAAGTTGTAAATAAATGCTGCTCTTTCCATTCTCCAGCTGCAACGCTTCTGCACGGCGGCTTTAGCAGTAAAGCCTGCAATAACCTGCTGGGATTCCAGGGATTTGACCATAAACAGCTGGTTACACAGTTGGTACTGTTTAGATAAAGCCAGAGAATTTCCCATTCTAACAATGCTCACTGAGATACAGACGGAGTCAGGTTCAGGACAAAACACAGAAAGTTTGCAGAAAAACGGCTGTGTAAATAAATCGAGGCTCACTGAAGAATCCTAAACACCAACAAGAGAGAGCGCTCTGTCAGTCTGACTGAGGAGGTTTGATTGGCAACAGAAAGCAGATGAAGAAGAGCAGAGCCATGCTGGGCATTATTTACAGTCGACTGGGCTGAAGGGAAATACTCTCTGACCACAGAAGAATCCATAACAAGGTTAAATCCAGTTCTCTGTGAACATAGACTGATCCGTAACGAAGCACAGATGATTTCCCAAAATATTTTGATGACGCTTATTTTTAAAAAGAGCCAGTAATAATAAAATGACTTGTTGGTGGAAAATACTGAAAACCCTCAAATTAAAGATAAACACGGTTATTTTGTCTTATGTAAGACATTGGCCTTTATGTACAGATGAACTGACTCCTCGATGGTTCAACTTATGGAACTGGAATCTAAGGCTAATTCTTCCCCTACCCCTCCAGTTGTAGTGGCATTTGAAGGGAAAGGGGTGTCCAAATAGTTTTTGAGGGTAGAGCAAAGGGACTTCTAGTTCTGTATCCCTCCGCCGATAGGATGAGCCGAGTTGCGCTGTGCTACGGAGAAGCGCTTTTCTTCACGTGGGTGTGATCTAAAGCACAGAAGTTTACATTTTAATGTAAGTAATGACTTTTTGCTTCAGCATGACTTTTAAAAGTTATAAACTAAAGTTGTTATGTACTTTCCGAGCGCTGGCAACTACAAGCTAACGTTCCAGCAACTATTGATGATGTCATCAAGTCTTAATCCAAATCCAAATTCTTTTTCTACCCTTACAGCTTCTTCCTGCACTTACATTTAGCCCTCCAAACTGAGAGTTATGGAAAAATTGAGTCTTCAAATACCAACATCACTCTTACTTGATGATGTCATCAATAGTCGCCGGTTAGCTACCTTGGTGCGGAGCTGCTAGCGCGCCGAAATACATAACAACATTGGTGTAATAACTTCAACTGTTTCAGACACTCCTACCCCTGCAGATGCCCCTACAATTGGAGGGGTAGGGAGAAACCATAGGGGTAGGGAAAGTATTGGGATTCATCCTCAGTGCTGTCTGGACCTGAAATGCTACCAAACAACACTGACTGATAGTTGGATTAGTAGTTTATGGTTTAAAAGGGTCTGGACTCTCTTCTACTCTGGAGTTACCATATTGATACTCTGGTGTAGGTTCCCACCAGAAGTTCCCACCAGAAGGCAGAAGGTTGCATCTCCGCTCTTCCCACTCCAATGAAAAAAGTGTTTTAATATGTTTATTTGATATTTTTCTCATGATAGAGGACATATGTAAAGAAAATTAACCTTAAAATTGCATTTCTGAGTATTTCTTTTTTTTTTAATTGTTGAGAATCCAAACAGTGCAGTTGGAAAAAGCTCCTTTCTCCACTCCATTCTGATCCATCCTCTTGTAGACAACTAGATCCACCATTTTTCTCATCTGAGCTGGAATCTGGCTCAAAACTGTACAGCTGGATAGTTCCAATATTGCTCGCCATTTTTGGTGCACATGTAATGTTAAGTCGGGGTTGTGAGGGGTTATAATCTAATGGAAGAATACGTAAACCATGGAAGTCAAAATCCAGGCCTTGAGGGTCGGTGTCCTACATGTTTTTCAACCAACCTGCCACTAAATTACCAAATTGGCCCAACACACCTGATCCAGGTAATCAGCAGCAGATAAGGCAGGAACCAGCAGCAGCCCGGTCCTCAAGGCAGATGGTTGACGTGAAGAGGTGGCAGATTTACTACGTGTCAATAGTTCCGCCAACAACTCAGAGGAGAGTTTCTAATAAAATATTGCACCTCTGCAGAAATGATGCCCTTTTTTTTTATCTTCTGCCTTTAAGATACAAGGTAAGTATTTTGTTGCTTAACACCATGAAACACAGATAACCCAAAAAGGAAAAAGAACCCAAAGAGGCAAATTCTATTAGTTTTAAAGATACAGTTTTCCTGTTGATTTGGAATACACGATTGAACTCTGGGAAATTTTTAACACGTTGTCTTGACTTAAATGAAAGAAGCTATGCAGTTCTCTGAAGAAGTGAATCATCTAACAGTATTTCACTAGTCATCCATGTGGAATTAAAGATATATATATATATATATATATTAAACTTGATTAAAAGCATGGCTTATGTATTTTTAAAAAAGTGTGTACATGAATTGGACGACGGACTCTGATGTACGATCAGTGTCCTCCCCAGTGAAGTAAATTCAAACATGGCCCATTCAATATAAAATCCATGGGCTTGCCTTAAAGTCCTCTGGAAAGTGCAGCCTCATAAATACAGCTGACATTTCAAGCCTGGCTCAGATTCAGCAGAACTGAATCAGGAACAGATGAGGGGACTAACAGGTCAGTCTCACCTGAGATAAAACAGAGCAGAAGACATCGTCTCTGCTCTGTTTGCCCTGTTGCTATGACATCAGCACAACTTTCAGCAGTTTTTTCTGCTTGCCTGTAAAAGGGGACAGATGGTGTGATGAGTTCATGCTCAGACTAGATGCTGGAAACTTTGGGATACTTTCAACTATTTTTAGGATTCATTACTGGAAGCGGCAAGACGAACAAAAACATTTGGGCTACTGAAACTCTGAGCCTCTTCTTTTTACAAAACCAAAAGTGTGACCTTTGAAAATCAATTCATCATACATGTATAGTGGGGGTGACCAATGAATCTATAGAAATGACAATATTTCTACTTTTATTATGTACAGCTGCTGGCCCTGCTGTATTGACTAATCTCGTGGATCTGATCCGAAGGACACCTCAACCTCAAACTGAAATCCTCCCATCACTTCAGGCCACTTTTTAGGATGTACCCTTTCCAGTATTCACCGCCAGTTCACTACCTTCTCCGGTGCAGTACTTTGGCCTCTTACCCCGTTTTCTAGTTCAGGTACTTCCTGTCTCTTGTCTGTCTTGCCACTCACTACTACTACTCCTCCTGTTTCCAGGATTATCATTATAATCATCACCACCACCATCTAGTGACAGACTTCAAGAAGCATTGAAGCCAATCATCCAGTTGGTTCACTCCAGTGCAATGTTTCATGAAGCTTTATTTGCTCTAGGAGGACATCTAGTGTTTGCAAAAAATATCATCTGAATTTGATCTGTGGCACTTTGAAAAAAGCAATATCAGCAAAATGAAAAGTTTAAAAAACATGTAAAATTCTTTGTTTACTCAACCTCAAAGGAAAATTAGTAAATGATGAAAATTATCATTTAAAGTGAGCTAAGAGTATGGATGGATTTAGATTTAATGGGTGCTAGTGCTGATCTGGTTCTTTAAAAATTGAGGGTTGTGTATGGATCAGGGAGGGGGGGGATCCTATCTATGAATTAATCTGCTTGTTTAATCATATCAGGAAGTGACGACAAAGGCTCTCGCCTGATTTCAACAGGGCCAAAGGTAATGCATTTTCTATGGGGGAACTCAACACTTGTTATGTCCAGTTCTTATAAACGGTCTATGGTAGAAATGGTACAATCTTCCATTCATTTACAACCATCATTTGTATACCAACATACTAATTTCACTCAGAGGAGCGAGCAAAGTTGTGGAAAGCCAAAGCCTCTCCTCAGAAAAACGACAAATGGACTCTCAGCCCAGATCCATTTAGACTTTTTGTTAGACTAATTATCTCATAACCTATGAAATGAGGGCTCTGGCCTCAACCCCCTTTTTCCTAGAACCATATAAACCAGCTTGTGAACTTAGGAGAGGTAAAATGTCTTTCATGATAAAAGATAAGATAAATCCAATTGACTGCTTTTAAACTTTTTATTTTTTTAACAAACTAGTATTCGTTATCTGAGAACATTTTTTAACCCTGTAAAACATTTATCTACTTTTGGTCTTCAGCTTCCAATTCCAATGACCTTTAAAACACCAGAGACTTAATTCCATCCATTAAGTATTCTGCAAAAGAAAAGGCTGTGTCACTTCCTGAATGTAGAGTTCGGATCAGGAGGGTTCTGAGCTGCAACTAACCACAATATTGTTTCAATTCCACTGAACTCTAACCGGCTTTTCTGGATTTGATCTTGGTCCAGGTCTATTCGTGAGACAGATATTGAGTGGTCAACCTTAAAATTAGCTTTTTCTTCAGATATTGGTTTCTTGGTTGATATT
Organism: Oryzias melastigma; assembly: GCF_002922805.2. Taxonomy (NCBI): domain Eukaryota; kingdom Metazoa; phylum Chordata; class Actinopteri; order Beloniformes; family Adrianichthyidae; genus Oryzias; species Oryzias melastigma. The sequence goes on from NC_050514.1 coordinate 5,959,470, forward strand.
TTTGATCAGATTGAGCTGGGATTCATGTTTAAAAACAGACTTTAAGTAAGTTTACTCAATAAATTACAGATAAAAAAAAAATTTTACACTGAAAAAGGTGAAATATTGGATTGATTAACAAAAGTTCTGTCATTTTTATATTTAAAATTATTAGTTTTCATCAAATTAAACTTTTGAGTTGGTGGTTTACTCAACTTAAACAATTAATTTGATTACACTAATATTTTAAAATGTAATATTACAGAGTTTTTGTTAATTGATTCAATTTCTCACTTTTTACAGTGGATGATGCTCCAGTTTAATGACATAAGGGTCCTCTCCTCCACGAGCAGCAAAATGAACCGATGCTGAAACCCATTTAAATATTAAAACATTTGTCAAACTGTAGCAAAGGATTTAAGAGCAAAGTCATACTTACTTCTCCATAAATCCCTCAATCATGAAAGGCATATTTATTTTTTATTGTCATTTCATCACAACACATTCTGCAGCCCGTACAACAGATATGTATTGAAATCGGGAGAGAAAGATATTTATTATTTTTTTTAATATTATCAAACACATAATGATGAAACTAAAAGCATGTTTTTCAATTAGATCTTTTTGTTTTACTTTACTAAAGAAAGCTTTATGACTAAAATCCATTTTTGTATTACAGTGGCTCATAAAGTTGCAATTTTCAACAGCAGGATTAAAATACTGAAAGTAATAAGAAAAAATGATCTCACCTGAGTTTTTGCTCTCATGAACGGGGCGCTGACGTTGCAAATCTTCTCATTCCTAGTTTTGTCCGTGGTGTAACACTCAATTTTGATATCAGAGTTATCCTAAAAATTCAAACAATAAAAATTGATTTTTAACTAAGTTTTGTTTACAAGATTGGAACGGTTTTGAAATATTTTGTCCTTTGAAACGACGGTGGAAACAAAGTACCTTGACAATGAGGCTTGAGAAAAGCAGATTGGCTGAGTATGTGGCTCTGAAGACAGCGTTATAGGCGTTCTCTCCTTTGTTCTCCAGTTTGATGTCGACCACCATCTTCCTTCTCTTCCCCGCCAGCACTCTCAGAAGTTCCTCCACCTTGTCCTCACTTTGACGGCGGCAGAACACGCCGTGAGAGTTTGCATGCTGTGCACAGAACTGTCTGAGGGGCAGAGAGAGGACAAAGCACAACTCACTCGTTTTTTAAATGTTAATATGTCGCTGCTCACTGGTGTACACTGGGAAAGCCACAATTCTCAATTTAATTCAAAATCATAACCAAATTGTGGGTAAAGAGTGTTGTTGTGTCCCTACTGCACAACTTTAAGTCTGTGTTTTTCAAATGCATAACATTAAGAAGAATTCACTGTTTAATTACATTATACCAAGCTTAGTGTCAGCCAAGTAAGAGGTTTTTCTTCATCGTTTCTTGCTTGTTAGCAAATAAAACATTCTGAATTTGCTGCTTTTTTGTTCATTTTGTAATACTCAAATCATAAACTGAGCTGAAACAAAACCATAAAAAATCAAGGTTTGAAATGAATCCTGAAGAAAGCCAATTGTTGCCCCCCTAGCGTGCACATGCTTTAGAAAGTACACTGACTTCTGCGTCATCAGGTCGGTGGTACTCTGCAGCGACAGGTCCGGTGTGCAGTGGTCGTCCTCATCACAGCCATTCCAGAAAGGAAGCTGACCGAAACAAACAAACAAACAAATCTTATTTAATACGAACACCAACTGAATGATCTTTCCTTGGTGTTTTGTTAGAATCTGAAGACGATGGAGAAGGTTCTATAGAAGCTGTACAGCAGGATGATTCACCTCCGTTCTCAAAAGAGTCGGCCAACTTTCATCCAGAACTGGTTCGTTCTCTGGATCCTGCAGGCCCACTTGTACAGCAAACACGACAGGTCTGGCATAGTCTGTGGTTTCCTAATGTGAAACATTAACAAATCAACCTTTAAGAAGACAAAACATATTTGCAATCAAATATAAAATAATGCTAAAACATCATCAGAGTAACACGTTATTGTAAAACCTTTACATAGGTACCAGTGAACTTTTGATTTACTGTACAGGACTTTGAGCTACAATGCATAAAACATAAAAAATAAAGATTAGAGTTGATGTAAAAAACAAGCTTTAAAAAAACTTAAAAGTGAAAACTGTGAAACAAATATAAATTCTTTTTCAACAGTAATTGAAAACATTTGGAAATAAAAAATGAACAGAAATAGTTATTGTGTCTTTAGCTGAGGCAATTAACAGAAATGATTTTATTTTTCATTCAATAGTCATGTTTCCAAAGGAAGATTACTTTGGAAAGTAACGGATGAAAAGTGATCATGCAAGTAATTCTAATAAATGTAGAAAAACATGATTCAAGCACAGAGAAAGGGCTTAACAACATCTCAAATTCAATTAGAATCAATTCACAAAATGTCAAACTTTTTTAATTCAAGAAGCAAAAAAACATGAATGTGAAAACTCAGATATCTCCAAAATATAACAAAAATAACAATCAAAAATCTTTGAAAATGTGGTGTGAAGCTACGTTCACATCGCCATTGGCAAGCCATGCTCCCCTTTCATTTCTTATTATTGTCCTCCTGTCCAACAGCTGAGCAGACAGATCAGGGCTGAAGGCCTTTCGTGTTGAACATATCTTATAGTTTTATGGTTATGAATCTTCTGACACACAAGGTGAATATTTGTATAAACACTTTTTCTAATTTAAGCTAAACTTTTTTTTTATATCGATTATATTTTTATCCTTTTTTGCTTATCCTTAGTAGTTTTTTATTTATCTAAATCTGATCCATTCACTTGGTTTAGTGTCAGCCTCACCATCACATGGAAGTAGATGTGCTTGCAGGTGTCCACCCCAGGAGAGAGAGTGAGATTTTGGGGCTGCATCTTGCTCGGGTTGTCCAGTAAGGCCCGCGGGTTGAAACGGCGCTCCATGATGGAGACATTGTACTTTATCCCTGTTGGAGAAAGGAATCAAAAGTTTGATTTTTTTTTTTAGGGCCACACTCTAAATAATCCTACTTGTTTTAAACTACTTTTAACGCTCAACATTCAGGATAATTAACTGAGAAACACAAACATCAGGTCATGGTGAATGACATCACTGCAATGTGAGACTCTAAATTCAGTGAATGGGAGGCCAACATATATAAAACTCCAACCCCTCTGGTTTCATAATGACTCCATTCCAAGCCGCACTGCTCCCATTTAAACCTTCAATTCTTCAAGGCAGAAAGAAAAAAAAACTCTGAAATTATGCATGTGTTGTGTTTGGGGTCAGCTGGAGAGTAAGAAAACTGGAGAACTCCTCAATGCGTTATGCAAACACATCCTCAGGCACACACTGGCAGCATTTCTCTATTCTTACCACAAGTATCAGTATCAGCTATAAAACATTTCTTCTTTTTTATGATGAAGCTCTGACTGGGGCTTATTTAAAAGCAACTCCATGGTGATACTTAACTGTAAAATACATTAAAGTCCAGAAAATAAGTTGATTTTCTGCTATAAAAAAACAAAACTCTTAATTATTGTCAGTGCTTGTTCACAAAAGTAAGACTGGACCATTAAAGGAAAAAAGTACATTTAAACATCTAATGGAATAGCTCTCACTAACACCAACACATCTGACATGCATTAGTGTTCAGACATGGCAACCGGAGGAAAACGAAATAAAAGTCGTTCACTGTATCCGAGCTTGGAAGACAAGATAACTCCCTCTGTTCTTCCTCCACTTCTGGCAAATCCAAAGGATTTCATAAACATGTCAGGAGGTCAAGGTTTGCCTCAGAGAACCCAACCAAGCTTTGTCACAAAGGTTTTAATACAAGTTTTGGTGACACATTTCAACAGGGTTCGATTTATTTGAGATTTTTAACAACACTTCAAAAGAAATCACTTGTAAAGGTGTTAAAGGAGGAGAGTCAAAGGTGTCGCTTTTAAATGTGAAGAGAATGGCAGCATGACAACGACTTTCCAATTGCTTTAAAGGTGGAGGCGTTATATTTTTCGGAGAAAATGCAGCTGGGTCAGAAACTCAAACTGCTATTAAAGAAAATCTCTTTTTTTTGGGCTTCAAGTGGAGCAGAAAGAGCCCATACTTTTTCACTGACGGCTGCATGCTGAAGCCCACACTTGAAGGACATACTTTCAGAGGCATGAATCCCCACATCAGTTATGTTTTATTCTGCTCTGCACTAAAGTCATAGACTTAGACTGTGACTTTTGTCCAGAAGATTGAGCAACTTTTCCCAATTCTTCATCTTGAAACTTTCTACCTTAAAATATGTTAAAAAGTTTTCATCTCTCGTGAAAGTTTTTAGGAAACAGAGTGAAGAAAGAAAAAGTTACTGCTGTAGCCACAACTTTTTTTGCTGGCTCACCAATTTCCCTCTCCAGAGGAACAGGGGTCCTGGCAGTGATGTTAAAACACACGATGGCTGACATGCAGGTCACGTCTTTGCCGCCTCTCTGACAGTCTTTCACAAAGATGTTGATCTTGGTGGGTTCAAACCTGACACTGGTATATATCCGGACAACACCCTGTGACCTGGAAGGCACAGAAAAGGAGAGGGAGGAAAACAACAAATGAGCGAGGACAAGGTCAAACGTTTCCAGAAGATGTACTGTTACAAACCATGCTTCAAAATGAAGTCAATTGTTGATCTGTAATGTCTAAAAAAATATAGGGATGTTGGGTAAAAAAAAAGCTAGTTTCTAGCCCATTCCTCTGGCAAGTTATGGTTATTTATAGTAACAGGCGTAATGCACAATTACAACACTAGGGGAAGCAAGGGAAAAGAAATATCAACAAAAAAAAGAGAAATTAAGAAATAAACATATTTTCTTTGCAAGGGCGTGCCACGTCTGGGTAAGAAGCAGTTTGGTTCCCTGCTGTTAAGTTGCTATAAAAATGATCAGGTGTGACATCACAATTACCAAAATCTTGTCAAAAATATAATAATAACTTTAATAATAATAATTATAAGTGATAAAGGTTCAAGCAAAATAAAAACAAAGCTACAGATAAAAAGTTGATCATAGGTTATTCTGCTATTATTTTATTGGTTCGGCCCACTTGAGATCAGATGGGTCGAATGTGGGCCCCTGAACCAAAATGAGTTTGACACCCCTACCCTATATGAAGTAGCACAAAGTCCCGAGCACAAAAACCAAACTAATTCATTAAAAATTGACCTTAATCCCCCTCACTCATTCCACCTCTTGAACCCACTAAAGTAGACATTGGGCATTAGTCTGAGCTCTAAAAAGCAAACTACAGTGGGTGGGAAAGCTCATAGTCAAAACCTTCTCCTCTGGGGGCAGATACTAGGCCAGCTGAGTGCAGCATCCCCGGGGGGGGAACCCAGCCTCACCACAACAAGGCAAAGATCCAGGTTCCCAGCTAGAGCTGCAGTGTCTGAACAGCAGCCGACCCAGATGGAAAGGGATAATAACAGACTAGGGTGTTCACTGGAATCCCCCAAAATGGGTGGAGACACAAAGCCCCACCCTCTACTGAAATTAGCATAGCATTGCATTTTTACTTGGCCCACTTTTTTAAAGGTTGTGTCACTAGGGATGTGAGAAAATATGGATTCAGTTAAATATCGCGATACTTCACTTGGTGATACTTGTATCAATATAAAAGCTGCCGAGACAATGCTTAATTAATTATGTATAAGTAAAAATGTAGTTCAGCTCCTTTATTTGTTTTCCACTCCGACCACTAGTTGGCAGCACAGTTCAGTGAGCGTCTTTGAGCAGCTCTATACCACAGCAAAACAATCTCGAGAGAACCACATTGTGATAGATGCAAACCTGATGTAAACTTTGAGCCTCGCGGTTGTTGTAACATAGTGAAATGAGTCATATACAACTCAGTTTTAATATTGTGTACTGTGATATATCGTGATATGCATCGTATCGCCACACATGTATCGTGATACATATTGTACCGCCAGACTCCTGCTAATACACCCCTACTACTCACTACATAGGGCACTGTAGTGCGTTCAGCTTTTTGTAGTGTTGTCCAAATCTATAATTCCAAGAAACTGCCCTAGAAACTTCCCAGAAGTCTCTGCAAAAAACTCGTTATGCATCGATGCTCACTAGATTGGGGAATAAAGACCACAATGCATTGTGTTTAAATGATTTTTCATGTGAAAGAAATGTTTGAATGTATTTTTTAAAAGACATCCAAGTTTTCATCATTAGAACACAGTAGATTTATACATAGTATTTGTAAAGAATTTCATTTTTATTAGGATTTGTACTACAAGAAATCAGTGAAGTCATTTTTGCTAGTGAGAATGGTGTCTTAATTGTTTTAAAATCCAAGGCATTATATAGTCCCCCACTAGATAGTTTTTTTTAGCAGTTAGGGGTTAATTGGAAATTCGGACATCGCCAACAATAAAGCAACAGAAACCACAACCAGTTTGATTTTGAAAAACAGAGATCAGCTTTTTCAGACCTTACAAATAAAAATTATTTGAAAGAGAAAAAATTACTTTGAGATGATAGTTACCTAAAACACCAAGTCTTAAGCAAACAATATTAAAAAAGACAATATCTATTCCACAAAAATAAAATAAATAAAAAGAATTTATAATTTGAGTAACATTGCCACGCAGTAAATGACGAACTCACCGAAGAATAACTGCAGCACCAAGGGATCCTACAGCGAGGTCCACCAAACCATCATCACTCACGTCCATCACACCGTGAATGCTGCGGCCAAAATACTGCAGACCTGGAGCCAAATCTGCCGCTGCTATCCGCTGAAAACAAAAACACACAGCAAAAAGTCTACAAGTAAATAACTGTAGTGACGACAATGACCAAGACATTGACCAGAGATGTCTACAACTCCTTTTTTCCAAGTTCATTCTGAAGTCTTTAAGTTTCAGTCTCAAGACTTTAGCTGTGGTTTCAAGTCAAGTTTTAAACCTTAAATATAATTAAATTTGTGTTTTCTTCTCACAAATTGTCAATAAACTATTTTCAAACAACTTGTGGGGAGACAATAAAAAGAAGTGTCTGTATTTCTAAGGCAAAATCGTTCTAAACAAACCTTTTCATTTTTGGACCTGACATGTCCTGGAAATAAAAAAATAAAACTAAGTCCTAAACCTCAAGTCTTCTGTCTTTGTGGTATCAAGTCAAGACAAGTCTTAATCCAAGTCTTAAATTCTTGAGATCAAATTTAAAAACTCTGTTTGTGAGACATAAATACAAATGTAAATTTAAATGATTCAAACACACTTATTGCTGATGTTTAAAATCAAATTATTTAACTAAAATTCACAAAATGCTGTTTTTGATAAGCAATTCTTTTTTATAAAATCTACACAGGACTAAATTAAAAATAACCCCAAGAAATTGTATTTGTTTACAAAAAGTTGTAAGATTTTTCTGAACTAAGGACATTTTGTCCTGAGATCATTTTTTTACAAAGAAGAATCAAGAAGCTCTTAAAACTGCAAAAAACAACTAATTTGTTTTCTTTGTGGTAAGTAAAAATGAATATATAACAGAAAATTTAATCGTGCTTTTGTGCTTTTTCAAAATTGCTTTACTGTATTAGAGACCTGGATATTCATCTGCGGTTAATCTGACGAGACCATTACTGAAATTCATACCTGTTTATATTTGCGTAGTATTCTGTTGTTCTGGGAAAAGAAGACATATATGGCTCCTTTATGGTCGTCTTCTAGTGGAGCTCCAACCACCAAGTCATTGAAGCCGTCTCCATTTAGATCAGGAACAGGAGCGAGGGATGAACCGAAGCGAGCGTTCTGGCCACCATTATGAATCTCTAGTGCTCCTTCAAAGATGAATCGATTCTGTGCAATGACAAGAAGACAAATCAATGAAAATCAGTTTATATTTACTAAGAGAATGTTTTACAAAAGTTTTAGATGACTTCTAGAACAAGTATGGGTTTTTAGTCTTTAAGTGCGAGTCTTTTATTTATTGTTTAGTTTCAGTTCTGAAAAACCAAACACAAGAGAAACAAAGTAACACACAAAGCACACACACACAAGTTATGGAAGTAAAAGGAACAATTTGTTGTTTGAGAGCTTCATAAAGCTGGAAATGAGATGCATTAGACTTCTATTAAGAAATAAACAGCTGTTACTCATTAGTCATTAGTTCATGTGATTGACAGATTTTGCATAGCCCACTTTGAAGAGGTAGAGGTGTGGAGTGTGGACAGACTATACTTTGTTATTTATCGATATGCATCTGTTCATTTATTGATTTGGTACGCTATATTTTGTTTTTTCTTTTTCCTATATTTATACACATTTTTTCTCCCTGTTTT
>NC_050514.1:5968026-5971937 GCF_002922805.2 Oryzias melastigma
ATTTTGTTGGATCCAGAAGTAAGCATTGGTGACATTACACTCATTCAGTCCAGTTCTTATATACAGTCAATGGCCTGGACCAGTTATCAAATTAACCAATGTCTATCAGTCTGATGATCTCGATTCTCACTTTGGTGAGTATAGACCACAATGCATTGCGTTTGAACATTTTACATGAAAAAATAAAAGTATTTTGATTTACTTTTGTATAAAATAAGCATGTCCAAAGTAGTAGTTCACTTTTGGCTTATCCCTTTCGGGGTCGCCACAGCGTAACAGCACCCACTGTTTCGCATCAGTGATTTGGCAGAGTTTTTACGCCGGATGCCCTTCCTGACACAACCCTGTACTTGAGGGGCACAGGGACCCAGTTAGGCAGCAGCGTCAAGGGTCTTGTCTAAGGACCCAATCTGGGTGGGGGTCAGTGGACAACCCTGGGAATCGAACCCAGGGCTCCTGCGTGTCAGCCCTTCACCTAGCCCACTGAGTCACCCAGCCGCTATCAAATAAGCATGTCCAAAGCTCGGCCCATATTCAAATCTCCAATGGCCCACAGGCTCCTTTCATAAAATCAATACCCAGTATTTTCTAAAAAGTATCTGCACGATTTCCTATGTTTCAAGCCGTTCTAAACCTGTGGCAACACTGATGTGCAACCCCTCTCTAACACTTTCTCACTTATTTCTAACATTAACTGTAAAATGAAAAAGAAAAGTTAAGATTGAGGGCCATCGATTCTAGGACAAGTAGAAAATGGAATGTCTTTCAGTGAAATTCGTCTAATCAGCCAAGAGATTGTTGCTGTTTTAAGGAATTCAACTTCAAAAGGGACTACCAGACAAGACATGCTATGCTATCTGCAACAAGCTAACTGGGAAATAACAGTGCGGAAAATTGACATATTGACTGTAACTTTGGCAAAAACATGTTTAAGTGTATTTGTTTTCTATTTTTAGAAATAAAGAGTATACCATTGCAATAAAATGTTCATCAAGAATTTAATTGAATGTTATTAGAATTTGTCAAACAACATCATGCTGAACGGTGGCCCTCAAACATTTTCACCAAATCTGGCCATAATTGCTTAAAAGAACATCCTTGAAATAAAAGTTTTCATCTTCAGAACACAGTGGATTCACAAATAGAGTGTTAAATGTTCATTTTTGTTTGGTTTTTACTTTGGGAAATCTGTCATTTCCTTTTTTTTCATAGTAGTGAGCACGGAGTCCAAACTACTTTTAATATAGTTTCTAGTTTTTTAGTAGTTAAGTGGTAGGAAGGGAATTTTGAAAAAGGAAAAAACATGTTTACAGATGTTCAGAAACCTTTCCCATCTTCAAAATAAGTCCATTCTTGTTTATTTGTTCCTCCTACTTAACCCCTTTTTGAGATGCCAATGTCAGACATTCTTGGTTCTTGTAAAGGTAATCCTCAATTTTAACTAATCCAAAATGGTGATGAAAGCAAGTAAAAAAAAAAGAAACTGTCCTTTTAACTGCCAATTATGAACTAAAGCAGGGGTGGGCAATTTCAGGCCTCAGGGGCCAGTGCCCCTACGTGCTTTCTTGATATCATGTCCTAATAGTAAAAGAAGGGTAGAGTACATTGGAACAGGAGTAGGAATGTGACTCGTTGGCTACCCTGAAGTTGAGAGTTTCAAACTCTCCATATTTGTGTAGTGGTTAGATGTTGGTCAGTCTGAAGAGGCCCCCCTCTGTCTGTAGGATTCTCTGCCTGTCCTGTAGCCACAAAACAAACAAACAAAAAAAATAAAAGCTGCTACTTTCATTAAGTCTTTCCATGCTGTGGTTTGCTGAAGGGGGCCTTTTCACAGCTGGACTACCCAGTGTGTTTGACATGGACTTTAGGGGGAATGTCTGACAAGAGCAGGAGAAACCAAAGACAGTGTTGGTCACTCTGAGTGACGTTTTCCTCTTCACACCCGCTGTCATCAAGCAGAGACGAAGTGTGTGGCGTGACAGGACACTTCCACCACTTCCACCAAAAGAGCAGCACCAACAGACTCAGGAAACGTGTTGTCCCCAGAGCCACAAGACTGTGCAGCTCTGCTGATGGAAGGCACCGGGTCTCAAAGTTAACCGATGGGTTTTACAGAATCACCATTTTTGAGCCACGGTTCAACAGCTAGCAAGCAGGGAAGCATTTTAGCTTCATTTATTCACCTTCTTTTACCTTTGTGACAGAGCACACATCTCTCACTGTGTGAGGGCTTAACAAAGTGGAGTTGTTTTTGACACTGTTCAACTTTAACATCTATTGCAATTCACTTTTTTAGTTTTTTGGTAGTCACTTTTATCAGTTTACTTCCCTTCTGTTTCATAATATTATTTACAGATACCCTACTGTCTCTAAGCTTCACTCACTAATCATCAAATTAGAGAATATTTCCATGAAATGTCTTTTCCCTATATTTCCAATTCAAACTCAAAAACCCAGTATTTTATTAATTTAGAAAAGAAACAAATCAGAACTAAATGTTTGAAACTTCTCACACCTCCTAAAGCTAAAGAAGTCCACTTTATAACATGTACAGGTATATACCCCTCTAAATAATTGCTTAAACGATTTGAAATTCCTCAAAATTGTTGTTGTTTTTGTAATGAGAACATTAAAACTATTGAGCATCTGTTCTTTGAGTGTTGTGATTCTAATGTCTTTTGGGATGATGCACATTATTGGCTCTTTATTAAAATGTCATGCTTAGTAGATTTTTCTATTAAGAATGTCATTTTTAGGTTTATTTTGGGAAAAAAATGTATTTCATTTAATTTATCTTAAATGTTATAATTATCCTGGTTAAACTCTATATGCACAATTGCTGATTCATGAAGAGAAAACCATATTTTTTTGTATTTCATAAAGAACTCAACTTATTCTTTCATCTGTAAACTTAATGGAAAATAAACATGTGATGAAACTTCAAAGTTTTATATATAATTTACAACTGTTTCATATATATTGTAAACTTCAACTTTTGTCAATCAAAAAAAAAATGTTTACTTCCTGCTTTTTTAGGAGCAGTTCCTGTTCCAAGAAGTCCAGTGGACCCACCTGTTTTGATTTCCCTTGGCAGGGCCTGTTTAAATATAAAAATATTTTCTTTTTATTTTGTGTTTTTGTTTAGAAATTGTTGTTAAATTTGAAGCATATTTTTGCTTAATTATGTTAAATTTCGTACAAGAAAAATCCATGTGAATGTTTGTTTTGTATGATGAGTGTTTCACTTTTGATTAATAATTAGACTGGCCTGGTGAAGGGTTGGAGCTAACTACCTATAAAAGAGGAACTCTTAAAAAATGGACGCTTCCTTTTTGATGTATGGCTTTGTTGGTGCAGCACTGTAGGTTGCTTCCCTGCCATACTTTTTCAAATGCTTCATACACTTAAAGAACGACATTTCAAGAAAACCCTGAACCTTTGTGGACAGCAGTTTGTTCATCTGACAACCTTCCTCACAACAACAACAAAAAACTCTTCTGGCACAGGAATATGTTTTCAATAATGTCACAAATTCTAGCTACAATAACTTTTTATAACCATGGTCCAGGTGATTACTTGAATCTCAGTGGCTGCAGAATAAAAAAGTGATAATGCACACCTAAAAAGGAAGCTCCGGTCACAAAACCCAAATGTTCTATATTTCTGTACTGGCCTAAACGCCAGATAAACAACATATACTTGGAAAGGTGGATATATGTTATTCAAGAGTTTATCACAACAGCAAGACAGTTCAAAAGAAATTAGTGATTTTATAGTTTCCTATAACCAATTTGGTACATTTTATCATTGGGGATGCAGCAGAAAAGAATTTGAGAAAAGAATCTTAGAGGGAGAAGATGAGACATAAGAAGAAATCAAACGATTTATCCTACGCAAACTTTTGCTTCATC
>NC_050514.1:5972068-5975235 GCF_002922805.2 Oryzias melastigma
ATAGTTTCCTATAACCAATTTGGTACATTTTATCATTGGGGATGCAGCAGAAAAGAAATTGAGAAAAGAATCTTAGAGGGAGAAGATGAGACATAAGAAGAAATCAAACGATTTAACCTACGCAAACTTTTGCTTCATCATCTGGACAAAAACAAGCGGGAACAGGTGAACTTTCACTATAAACTGATGCTTTTCTTATGTTAAAATGACGTTCAGCAATTGTACCACTTTCCTCTGCTGCTGCAGAGCGAGGCTGCTGCTGGTTTTGTTGCCATTACCATGGCAACACGTCATACCACATACTAAATAGTCTGCTTTTTGTGAAAAATAATTTTAAACTACAAAATAACAATAAATAAGTAATAATCATTGATTTATATTTAAGTCATGGTTAGACCATGGTCTAAGTGGGATAATGCCCTTCAAGGTGTGCATTATCACAAATGAATGGACTTTGTAGAAATTACTGTCTTCTGCTTCACATTTGACCGCTCAGGTCTTTGTGTCATCCACTCACTGCTGATATGAACCTTGTAAAGCATTATCCCTTACTTATCACAGCTGTAAAGTAATTGTTTACTAATTACAATCTACAAAATGTAAATATGTGATGAGCATTTTATAGACAGGACATTATCTGTAAGGATCAAATACCATAAAAATATCTTTTAGAAAAAACACAAATTATTGTGGATCTAGGTTTTGTGTGTGTGATGTTTAGTTAAAATATCTAGACCACGTGTCAAAGTCAAGGCCCGGGGGCCTCCAGATCATTTTATTTTATTGTTATTAATGGCCCGATGTTATCTTGCACTTATTTCTAACTTGTATAATTCTGACAAAATATATTTTTACAAAGAGTAAAATATTTAAAGTTATTTAGGTTTAAATTGATTTATTCTGGAATAGTATTCCTGCCTTTTTTGATTCATATTTACAGTATGTTAAAAAGTTACATTTTAAAGTTTCAAAAATTTAGTTTTAGAGTGTTCAATAAATGTTTATCCTGTTTGGCCCACAACCTATGGCGTGTTTTGGATTTTGGCCCCATTGTGCAATTGAGTTTGACACCCCGGATTTAGACCCTTTGACACAGAAGTACCAGAGGAATCATTTTCCAATCAAATAAATCTTTTCTCTGCCTGGGATCATGCAGTTTGTTATTTCAGTTAATTTCTGCATTATCACTGATCAACAAAGTCATGCTCTAACATATGCAAGTAAGAAAAAACTACACAAAAGATCATATACGCAGTAAAGCAGTGTAATACTGGACTTTTCTTCTAAACAAAGTCCAGATCCTGTTTTGATCAGCATCACAAGTGTTTTTTTTCACCAAACTTTCATTCTGTTTAATTTCAAACAGACAAGTAACTAAATATTTTACTTCTTTGTGGAGAAAAATCTCAAAAATTCCTGATGGCTTAGAGTATTTATTTGAAGTTCTATTCTTAGCGAGTCTCAAGTCAATTGGAAGATATTCATGACTTAGAAAGCCGTAACCCCAGTGGAAAATATTTCAGACAACAGTGCAGCCTCTATTAGTAGTCATGCATATCATTGCTCCACTTGGCTTTAAAACTTTTACAGTAATCAAGTTCAGGGCTGCCAAGGGAAACATGGGGCCTCATGTTTTTTTGTTTCTCTTTTGGTCGAATCAAAGCAAAAAGCTTTGATTTAGGAAGGCAACTCGTATTTGTTATCGGTGTGACGTGAGCAAGAGTGACAAAGATTATTAGAAAAACAGGGTGAAATCTATTCAGTGCTGTTTAAATTGGGAACATATGGGTTGTGGGGAGGCAGTGAAGGGTCACCATTAGTCTACAGTGGATAATACAGAACATCTGGATGTGCTAACGTGGAAGAAAAATTAACGTTTCAGATTCTATTCGTTTGCACTAGAAGAAAATGACTGCATATATATGTATTGTATTTTTGGTTAGAAATGTCTGAAATAAACTTGGAGACATAAGACAGTAAAGAAAAAAACAAGGCGATGATGGTTCACTCATATGTCACTGAGGTGGACCCACAAACTGGAATAGTGTCTCCAGATAATTCTAGGAACATCTTTAGGAATCTTTATCCATAAAGAGCACATTTCTAGGAAAAGCTAAGATACTGTGCAGCATTCTCAGGTCTTTAAAAGACCTTTCAATGGAAAAAGGTGGATCAAATAACATGCAAAACGCATCAGGATCAAGGTTAAGAACTGGAGAGTCTCTCTTTATCTGGAGGAGATAAATGTTTGGTACATCAGCATTACACACAGACGACAAAGGTAAAACAAATACGTATGTAAAACCTTCAGACATGATCAGCTGCCACTTTTACAGACCAAAAACAGTTTTAACTGAACAACCATTTTCTTAAAGAAAAAAACAAAACAGAAATAAACCCACTCCGATTATTTTTTGATTAATTGTTAAAGTGCTTCAATAAAGTTATTGGCCAAAATAAGAAAACTTTTGTCATTTTCTAGTTTATGCAGAGTGGCAGAAGGTCATCAGAAATTTGTAAGTAAGCCCACCCCATTTCCCATCATCCATCTGTTTGCATGCCCCCTGCTTGCTTACAGCTCCTCACAAACCCAACCTAACATTATCGATGCAACAAAAATGGTGAGTAATATTGGAGCTATCCAGCCGTACAGTTTGGAGTCAGGTAACAGGATTTTCCTTTAAGAAGTTACTAAGACACTCTTTTTAAAAATGTAAGATTTTTCTTTAGATGTTGTAAAGTGATCATAATAAACCTTTCTCACATCAAAATTTTAATGTAATATTCATGAATTAAAACTTGCAAAACTATAAAAGAATACTTTACTTAGGATTAGCAACTTGTGAACCACTGACTGACTGAGATGGAAAATCTTCTTTTGCAGGCAGAGGCTTGCCCAAACTTCTGCAGGAGCACCTGGAGTGTGACAAAGTTGTGTATTGAATTGCCAGGACATTACCACGACAGATGAAACTCAGCAAGCACCGCAGAAAGTTTGAACCCCAATTCCACAAGCTCATGTGACATTCATGGAACACCAATAAAATTCAGAGAGAAGTCTTTTTAAATATTTCAGCAATCTGTCAATTTTGTGTCCAAAAATTACTCTTAGACAACCGAGTGGTGGAATTTACATTTAGAAAGTTTGACTTTGAATAGAAAAAAAT
>NC_050514.1:5975254-5999954 GCF_002922805.2 Oryzias melastigma
GAAGACGGGGGCCGCAAATCATCATCCTGCGGGCCGCAAATGGCCCGCGGGCCGCGAGTTTGAGACCCCTGATTTATAGAAATACTAATACAAAGGAACATGTGAAGAAGTCTTAGTGAGGATATGTAAAAGTACAATAAGACTGATTTGTGGAGATTAAAAAAAC
This sequence comes from Oryzias melastigma, assembly GCF_002922805.2. Lineage (NCBI taxonomy): Eukaryota > Metazoa > Chordata > Actinopteri > Beloniformes > Adrianichthyidae > Oryzias > Oryzias melastigma. Next base: position 5,975,421 of record NC_050514.1, read on the forward strand.
AATAATCAAAAACTTGAATTTTTTTGCGCAGTTTAAGTAAAATATGTGGAATCGCATCAAGAGTGACCACAAAAACGTGTTATTGAAGTGGATTTAAGAGATTTTCCAGAACAAAGTCGCTAAGCAGGAACACCTGATGAATCATAATTAATTACACTGAACATGGGGCTTTTCATCCAAATGATGACACATGTTGTTGCTGAATGATTAGTTTGTGTTTTGTCATTAAAGCTGCCACCTGCGATGTGTTTTGTGCCAAGCCCGGCTCTTAAATACCTCATCTGTGTCTGCTCAGTGTATTCAAACAGTTTAGCACCGTCATTAATCCTGCCTGTAAGACAGACCTGGAAAACCGGGAATTTTCTGTCCATTAAATCTACTCAAAATGAGCTTAGAAGCAGCAGAATACTTTCCTTTTGAGTTCATTTGGGGTTTCATAATAAATTCTGCGCGGCAAGACGACGTTCTCCGATGTGATCTGCACCTTTCATCTGTAAAGGGTTCTGTGTCAGGCGTCTGCCAGCAGCGTGTCATTGCGTGAACTGTACCACTGCAGTCTGTCAGTGTTACCCGACACTTCTGGTGAGGTCCGTTTGAAATGACTGTGAAAGTCTGGAGTTGAAACAGGTGCTAACCCCATTTTCTACAAATGAGTTCAAACCGGAACGTTTGGAGCGTCTGCGTCTTTTCAGAGTTTCTACCTACCAGCTCTGTTATTCTGTAAATGTAGACCTTTCCTTTCTCCAGGCCTCCGCTGAAAAACATTGGAGCTGCCACCAGAAGGTTGTCCGTCACGCCGTCTCCGTCAATATCCATTGGGGCAATCTCACTGCCGTAGTAAGAGCCGATCTGAAGAAAGACATTAAAAGTGAAGAAATACATAGATCACACTGCTGCATGAAATCACGACCACATGTCTTTGGCCCGATCTGGATTCTTCCCTTCTCCCTACCCTTCCATATGAAGGGGCTTGTGACGTGGTGTCAGAAATATATTTTCTAATATCCTCCCCTCCAACCGAAGGATACAAACCCCTCTATTGCGAGGGAGTTCTACGTCAATCTGCGCCCCAGAGGAGAAGCGATTTTCTTCATGTGGGTGTGCTCAGAAGCACAGAAGTTCAAAGTTATAAAACTGAAGTTATCATCTATTTTCTGACCGCTGGTAGCTACAAGCTAACGTAGCTGACCAGTGACTATTGATGGTGTCATCGAGTGTTAAGCTGAATCCAAATTCTTCCCCTATCCCTAAAGCTTCTCCCTACCGCTACATTTAGCCCTCCAAACGGAGAGTTATGGAAAAATAGTCTTCAAATTTGGACATTACTCCCACCCAATGACATCATCATAAGTCGCTGGTCAGCTATGTTAGTGTTACTAGCACTTTGTTGTTGTATGAACTTTTTAAAGTTATTAAGCCGCTCTTGTTATGTATATTTGAGCACTGGAAGCTCCTCGCTAAAGCTAGCTAACTATTGTCGGCAACTATTAGTGATATAATCAAGTGAAAGAGACATCCAAAATCTGAGACACTATTTTTGGAGGGCTAATGCTACATAAGGGAGAAAGGAAGAATTGGGTCTTTGTAGAGGAAAATGTTAAACTATGATCACATCAGCCTCGGCAACTCGTGTTCAGTCTACCACTTCTGATGAAAAGTCTGTGTAAACCCACGAGAATGCTTCCAAGTGGGCCCCATATGGATTGAAAGTGGGCAGAAAATGTGGGCCCCAATTGGGTTTGTCTACAGTTTCCATGGTGGCCCCACCTGTGTTTGCCCGCATTGGCTCCGCTGCCCAAGGACAGCCAGTCTGGACGGCGACCCTGCTAGTTCTGTTGGACCATGGGCAGTGGAACAATGTCCATCAGACGACTGCTTAGCGTAACGAGCCAGCCCACCGAGAGCCCACTTAAGCCAAAGTGGACAAACCCAATTGGCGCCTACTTTTAAACCATATGGGCCCACTTGGCCTTATTGGCTGGGTCGTTTTAGGCTTTTTTATTTTCAAAACTCTCGCCTTTGCACATAGCTAAGCAAGCTTCTACAACTACTTTTGGGCTCTATGTACAAAATTCGTAGCCATTAAAACGCTCATTTAAAGTTCAACCAGGATGAACTTTGACCAATCAGGGATTCAGATTTGGCAGTGACGCATGGATGACATCCCATTTCATTCACAGAAGTGCCAATTGTGTGAAAATTGATCACGGGGGAGAAATGAATAATTGTGGGGTGTATCCGACTGGAATTCCATGACATCAACTCTTTTATATATCGGAGTAGAGCTGTGAAAGACACAGCCTAGAACAAGATTTGTGAAAATTTGCATCAAGCTTTTTCCAACTGTAGGTGGTGGACATGAAACAGCGTGAACACCGTGGGCCAAACATCCATTTAGTGTGCTCTTGAACTTGTGTCACACGCCCGTTGTGAACGTAGCTTTATTTGACTGATGGTTTGTTTGATCAACTCATGAAGAATTTGAGGAAATGGAACTCTATTTATCTGTTTATGGATTAAAAACATCTGCCTATAAAGTGTAAATACTAAAAGAAAAAAAAGAAAGTTTTTCCTTGAGATTTTGTGAGATCCATAAGGTTTCTTCATGAGCAAAAACATCTGCTGGTCTGAATGATTTTGCTGCTGACAGCGTGCAGTGTTCGCTGCTGCAGGATCACTTCAGACTCGCCGTCTCTGAGGAGCTGCCAGGTATGAGAGCAGCTGTCATCAGCGTTCTGATCCACATCCGTCTTGACCATTTCTACACTTTGCTTAGTCAAGCAAACAGCATTAAGCTGCCGAAAATTGTCTGTTGCTCTCTCAAAGCTATTGATTAACAGAATTCATTTTTAATTAATCTGAATGTAGTGAATTATTTTATTGTGCTCTTTTATGCAGCTTGGAATGCATTTATCCTTTTGACTTAAGATTCAATTTCAAAATAAAAGTCCTTTAGGATATCAATGTTTTCCAACTGCAAAAAGTGAATGACTTTAAATTATTTTTGGAAGTTAAATACCAAAAATAAATAAATAAATAAAAATAATTTGTGGAAAACAAAAAGGTAATCTTTTTGCTCTAGTTTTTCGAAATTCATTTCACATTTAGACTTTGTTGTAGGTTACAGCAAGAAACTGCTTGCTTTCTTTTGCAGAAAATGCTCATGGCAAAGCAAGTTTGCCAGCTGAAAGGTTTGCACCAACTAGTCAACAATTAGCATTTAAAAACCATAGCTAATACCATTAAACTCCTAAAGCATTACAGATTGATTGACTCCAGAGAGAAGTCAGCCTGCTGCAAACACTTCATCTAAAAAATGCATTTAGGTTGTAGTTAAAGGTGTTTAATTTCCAGTCACTTTTGGAATTTCGCTACCAAATGACTGTCTCAGTTACCTCCTAAACAACCAGAGTTTGAGGATAACAAACTTTGATGTCCTCAGGGTGTGACATGAACACCGCAGCTTCCTAATGAACACATTCCTGCACGCAGGCGACATGCGGGTTGTGGAAAAGAACATGTTTCCATGCGAGGGCTGGAGCTTTACCTGATAGCCTTTAAGTGAATGCAGGATGGTGAGGTTGCCGGAGTTCTTCAAAGTGAAGATAATCACTTTGCCGGTGTGATTAAATCGTGGAGCTCCTGCTACGAGCAGACGGCCACTCCTGGCTGACATCACAGATGTTACGGTATAACCTGTTTATGTGGAACACAAAAACATGCATGCTGTTATTTGATAGGTTTCGTTATTGTGCTGCTTTGTAACATTTTCATGTGCTGAATAAAGAATTTGTTCACATCCTTATCATGAGTTAGGGCAAATAAAAAAAAAACAGAGATTTTTTATGACTTATATTAAATAGAATCAAAATAAAGAATGTTCAGACACCATTTCAGACTTTATTTTGAAATCTTACCATTTTATGGAAATGGGAAAAACCACAGCCTTTACAAATTTAGAACGTTTTTGACGAAAAGAGTAGATCTAACCCATCACCTGACCTTGTGATGACATCATCAGAAGGGGACATCTTCTCTCAAGATGTCTTGAACACATTTCTATCACATTTAGCCCAACGGTAGGCCATAAGACAAGTGTGCATCATTTTAGTACTGATGCACATTTAATCTGAAGATAAACGCTCAACTAGGGATCGTAACAAGAGCAGTAATTATTAAGCACACAGAAATCTTCTTAGTATTAGTTTAAAAGTTCAGCTTTTACCTATTTGCTTCTGTGCCAACATAAATATGAAACCAGATCTACAGTACATTGCTGCCTGCCCCTTTAGTTCATAGATTAAATTCAGTTCATTTAAAATACTAGCTATGGTTGCTAGGTTCACAAAGGTGGATTAGTTTTACTTAAGGCTGCATAAGACTTTACAGCCCTGTGTTTGTGTCTGTATTAAGTGACTCATTTCTGTTTCTGACCTTTAAACTAGGGTAAACTCAAAGACCCCAGCCACGGAGCAGAACTGGTCAGTGGGACAGTTGGTACCAGAGGAAAAAAAAAAAATGTAAAAAGATCTACATTTTTTATTTATTTTTTTATAATCTGATTCTGAAGGAATTTTTATTTTGAAAAACTAGTGGATTCTCCCCACCACTTTTGATTAATTCTTAAAACATGTCAAGTCTCTTGGTCGCATTTCAAAAATCCATCTAGTACTTTCTTAAAAGGGCAGCTTAATTAACCCTCACAAGCTATCAATGTTAACAAAAAAAAAACATAATTGAAAAGTTTCTATTCTCAAAAAATAGTTGGTGAGAAAAAAAGAAAAGAGGCATAAACTTCAAAATCTGAATCTAACAGACAAAAACGAGTCTTTACTCCAAATATGAATTTATTTGTAACAGATGTTCCCACACACCAAAATAATGTATAATATTCAGTAACTGTGTCTAATATCACAAAGATGTTGCTAATAAAGTTGCTCAAATGATGGATTCACATTTATTATTAAATTAAGAAGATGTCAGTTCATATTTTTGTTATTGTATTTGTCAGATTTGCTGTTACAGTCGGATGAGGCTGAAGTCTGCTACATCACATTATGATGGTTTCCTACATGAATTAGAGTTTAAATACAGTTTAAAGCAGCTGCTAATATTATACAGAGGATGAAGATAAAATTTACCCCCAAAAACAAAGAGAAATGCAAACTAAAATAAATAAATAAATAATTAGATGCCCACTACTGAGGTTGTGCAGCCAATCAGAAGAGACTTGGCTTTAATGAGGGAGGGGCAAGAACCATCTTAAAAATTATTACTGGTGTGAATCAAAATCTATGACTAAGGTGAGGTTGACATAAAACTGCATCAGCTGACCTTAAATAAAAAAGTGAATTTCTAATTTGTTGATCCATCTTTAAGACTGTTTTTTGGAATATGGGCTCTCGAAGTTTAATCTAAAGTTTGGACTGATTTAGAGAAAAAAAAGTAGATCATCTAACAGAAAGCTGCTCTAGTGTTAGTTTTTTTGTTTTTTGTTTTGCCAGGACTGTATTTGTTTTAAATATAGAATTTTTTTTTCCACTTTTGATGGCTTAGATGAATTTGCTGAATTCATTCATACAGATGTTGGACTTTTAATCTCTTTGTGTACATTAATTTTTACTCTCCCATGACGTTCAGTTCTCCTCCATAGAAATCCTTTTTTCTAAATTTTCTTTACCCGCAAAAAGATTTTTTTTTTATACAGTGGATTGAATTCCATTCACAGCCAATCCCGTCAGTGACTGTAAAAGCAGAGCTGGGTGAAGGTGAAATGAGATGAGGGTGAATATGATGGGAAGCATACAAGTCTCGGGTGTGTTTTATGGAGACGGGCTGCAGCTGGGATAACTGGTGCTAAACCACAGGTCTTTACTTTTACAAGGACGACCAAATAAGCCTCTACGGGAACAAAAAAAAGATGTGAACAGTAACTAAGCACCAGTGGCTGTTGGCATCGATGTCGTGTTGCTCACCCAAGTATGCCCCATGGTTTTTGAGCTCCTCAGGAAACTCCTGCCTGTAGGACAACTTTGGAGGAACCACCTTCCCCTGTCTGGTTTCTTTGAGCACTGCCCCATTCCAGTCATATGCACCCACTGCGCCCACCACCGTCCCATCCTGTTGACAGAGGGACAGTGAAGTTAAAAACAATGATGCACAAAATTGAAATACAAAGTCTTTGTTTTATTTCAGCAGCTTTAGTTAACACAGCTCTAGTCAAAGATTATATAAATGTGATGCTTTGTGTTGAAAGCATAACTATATTTTTACATGTCTTAGCAAAAACATCTCAAGGGAAGAATAAACATCACTCTAGAGCTGTTGTTTATGGGAGGACTAACACAAAATAGAAGCATTAAAAACTAAGGTCATTTCCTCAATCTTTTCCTGAAGAATTCTCATTGTATATTTTTTTAAACAGGGCAAATTAAATTGAGTTGATATTTATTTAAACATTAAGAAGTCTCTACTAGCGTGAGAATGGGGCCTTTTTTTTTATTTTCAGCCATGTTTTCTTGGTATTTGTCATGTTTTGTGTGTTCCTCCTGCACATCAGATTCCAGTTTCTAATTATCTACAGATGTTGTGATTTAAGTTAATTACTCTCAGTGTGTAAACAAGTGTCTGGTTTTCAGTTCTTCATTGTTATCTGTGGTGTCATCTCTTCTATTTGTCTTTTGTTTCACTGTTTCTTCCATCCATCCATGCATCCATCTACCGTATTTTTCGGACTATAAGTCGCACCGGAGTATAAGTCGCAGGGGCCAAAAAATGCATAATGAAGAAGAAAAAACCATACATAAGTCGCACTGGAGTATAAGTCGCATTTTTTTCAAGTAATTTATTTTACAAACTGGTTGAAAAAAACGATATTACATCATCCTGGAAGGTAAGTTATAACATTCATAAGTGAATAGAAAACAGGCTGAATATGTGTCAACACATATTCACATATTAGCATCATGAAAAAAACGAAAAGGTGTAGCATTTATATAACATAACAGTTTTATTTAACTATAGCCTCAAGAACTCATCAACTTTGTATCTTTACTGTAATTAATTGCACGCAATCTCACTCCATATCACTAAATCCCTTAAATTCTTCGTCCTCTGTGTCACGTCTGAATAACTAAAGTAAATAAAGTAATTGCATAGATCACCATAAGAGGGCACTCTAGACTTACGGTCCATATCTCATCATTAAAAATTCGTATATAAGTCGCACTGGAGTATAAGTCGCAGGGACATTCAATCTATGAAAAAAACCGCGACTTATAGTCCGGAAAATACGGTATCTATCAATCTCTATTTCTCCATCCATTCATCCATCCATGTTTATATATCCATCCATCCATCTCTATATCTCCATCCATTCATCCATCCATCTCTATTTCTCCATTCATCCATCCATCTCTATGTCTCAATCCTCCATCCATTCATCTCTATATCTCCATCCATCCAATCATCTCTATCTATCTATCTATCTATCTATCTATCTATCTATCTATCTATCTATTCATCTATCTATCTATCTATCTATCTATCTATCTATCTATCTATCTATCTATCTATCTATCTATCTATCTATCTATCTATCTATCTATCCGGCCATCTCTATTTATTGATCCATCCATCCATCTCTATATCTCCATCCATCTCTCCTTCCATCCATCCATCCATCTCTATATCTCCATCCGCCCCTCCCTCCGTCCATCCATCTCTATATCTCCATCCATCCATCTCTATATCTCCATCCGCCCCTCCCTCCGTCCATCCATCTCTATTTCTCCATCCATCCATCTCTATATCTCCATCCATCCATCCATCTCTATTTCTCCATCCATCCATCTCTATATCTCCATCCATCAATCCATCCATCCATCCAACCATCCATCCATCCATCCATCTCTATCTCTCTATCCGTCCCTCCCTCCGTCCATCCATCTCTATTTCTCCATCCATCCAATCATCTCTATTTCTCTATCCATCCATTTCTATATCTCCATCCATCCATCCATCCATCCATCCATTCATCCATCCATCCATTCATCTCTATTTCTTGATTCATCCATCCATCTCTATATCTCCACCCATCTCTCCCTCCATCCATCCATCCATCCATCCATCCATCCATCCATCCATCCATCCATCAATCCATCCATCCATCTCTATATCTCCATCCGTCCCTCCCTCCATCCATCCATCTCTATTTCTCCACCCATCCATCTCTATATCTCTATCCATCTCTCCCTCCCTCCACCCATCCATTCTTCCATCCATCTCTATTTCTCCATCCATCCATCTCTATATCTCCATCCATCCATCTCTATATCTCCATCCGTCCCTCCCTCCGTCCATCCATCTCTATTTCTCCATCCATCCATCTCTATTTCTCCATCCATCCAATCATCTCTATTTCTCTATCCATCCATCTCTATATCTCCATCCATCCATCTATCCATCCATTCATTCATTCATCCATCCATCCATTCATCTCTATTTCTTGATTCATCCATCCATCCATCTCTATATCTCCATCCATCTCTCCCTCCATCCATCCATCCATCCATCCATCAATCCATCCATCTCTATATCTCCATCCGTCCCTCCCTTCATCCATCCATCTCTATTTCTCCACCCATCCATCTCTATATCTCCATCCATCTCTCCCTCCCTCCACCCATCCATTCTTCCATCCATCTACATTTCTCCATCCACCCATCTCTATATCTCCATCCATCCATTATCTCTATTTCTCCATTCATCCATCCATCTCTATTTTTCCATCCATCCATCTCTAATTCTCCATCCATCCAGTCTATCAGAGGGTCACACACACACACACCTAGGGGCAATTTAAACTCTCAACCAACGAATGAAGCATGATTTTGGACTGTGGGAGGAAGCCGGATCACCTGGAGAGAATTCATATAAACTCCACATAAGAGTTCCAGCTGAGATTTGAACCAATGACTGAACCACCATGCATCCCTCTATGTCATCAGTTCCCTGACAAATCTCTATTTCTCTAGCCATCCATCCATCTCTATATCTCCATCCATCCATCCATCTCTATTTCTTGATCCATCCATCCATCTCTGTATGTCCATCCATCTCTCCCTCCATCTCCATATCTCCATCCGTCCCTCCCTCCATCCATCCATCTCTTTTTCTCCATCCATCCATCCATCCATCCATCTCTATATGTACATCCATCCATCCCTCCCTCCTCCCATCCATCCATCCACCGATCTCTATTTCTCCATCCATCCATCCATGCATCCATCTCTATATCTCCATCCATCCCTCCCTCCCTCCACCCATCCATCCTTTCATCCATCTCTATTTCTCCATCCACCCATCTCTATATCTCCATCCATCCATCAATCCACCCATTTCTATTTCTCCATCCATCCATCCATCCATGCATCTCTATATTTCTATCCCTCCCTCCAACCATTCATCCATCTCTATATCTCCATCCATCCATTATCTTTATATCTCCATCCATCCATCCATCCATCCATCCATCCATCCATTTATCCATCCGTCTCTATATCTCTATCCATCCATTATCTCTATTTCTCAATCCATCCATCCATCCATCCATCTCTATTTTTCCATCCATCCATCTCTAATTCTCCATCCATCCATCCATCCATCCATCCATCCATCCATCCATCCATCCATCCATCCAGTCTATCAGAGGGTCACACGCACACACACCTAGGGGCAATTTAAACTCTCAACCAACAAATGAAGCATGTTTTTGGACTGTGGGAGGAAGCCGGATCACCTGGAGAGAATTCATGTAAACTCCACAAAGAAGAGTTCCAGCTGAGATTTGAACCAATGACTGAACCACCATGCATCCCTCTATGTCATCAGTTCCCTGACAACTTACAGTATTACAGGTTAGACAGCTGAATTTAACAAACTTAAAGAGTTACTCGCTAGGGTTTATAATATGCTGCTAATTGTTTAAAAACTGCTAAATAATTTAGTCTGTTTATGTCAAATTATGTGTTTCAGAGGATTTTTGGTGGATTGGAGACATTATTTTTCAATGTTAATCACTGTAAAATAAATAAAGGAGACAATTACTGCACTTCAATATGATAACGAAACTCTTTCAGCTCATCCAATAAACACAAACGTTGAACCTTAAATGATCTTTGTAAAGTATTCTTTCATCTCTTTGTTTTTCTACTCTTCATATTTCAACTGTCAGTGTTTAAAAATTTAATTTAAAAATGCTGAAATTACATCCAACACTAAAATTGGGCATTATGCTGTAATATTTTGCATGGGTGATTCTCTGTGCGCCTTCGAGTTTTCTCTGTGCCACACAATACTGCCGACAACACATTTTCCAGGGCATTAACTGAGAGCTGGAAGACCTGCAGATCCCTACTGAAAGACGGAATTGTGTGCTCACCACCACTGCACTACGTCACTCTGTAACAGCAGTGTTATGCCAGTGTGGTTATCTGTTGCAGCCAAAAATGGTCGCCATGGCAAAAAAGGATAAAACCCCAAAACAGTTTACCCTCAAAAACCAGTGCGGCACAAATCTACCACAGTTACATGCAGGGACTTAGCTCCTGTCTTAGTGGGAGAATAACTCATACATTTCCTGAAAAGAGCAGCATTTATTTATTCAGAGCATTTCCTGAGCAAACAGAATTCAGACTACAGTCCATATTAAGTGGTGTAAAGTATTGGAGAAAATTGACTTTTTCACTTTACTTAAGTTTTTTTTTTTTGGGGCGGGGGGGCTACTTTGTACTTGTACTGAGTATCAAGAATATAAGCAACTTTTACTCTCTACTCAACTACATTTTTGATTAAATATATGTACTCTTTTCTCCACAACATTTGAAGGAACACTTACCGTTACTCGATACATTGTGATTGTGTGCAAAGAGTCTGCATCTTTATCTACTTCACCATGGCTGGTTTGTTGGGCGGATTAGACGATATCGCCATCTGCAGGGTACTGAAGTTACTATATGCTATTTATGAGCTAAATCCAAGTATTAATCATAGATCGTATAAAGAGTGGGCGGGGTGACATGGGGGCTGAGGGCGACCAGAGAGGCTGGTGCTTAGACTGAGCTATTCCCATTGACTCCCATGTTAAAATCATCCTGAAAACCTTTACTAAAGTTGTCCTTAAAGGTTAACCAAACCCTAAATCATCTTTTTTGTTTGTTGATCTCTATAAATGGGGGTTTGGTGTCTGTTGGTCATTGACGCATTTTTGACAAATTAAAATAAACTTGTTTAATTCTTCAAAAATGTAGTCAAAAACAGCCTGTGTGGTGCCCCCTACAGGTTTAATTGAGGTATTACAGTTGAATTTTATGATTGGACAAACCATGTAAGTTTCCGACGTCTGACGTCACGATCTGCAGGTGCTGTAATGATAACAGTCCTGCCCCTCAGCCCCATCCCTCGGACTGGATTTTCAAATTCCAGCTGTGGGCGGAGTCAGTCTCCAACTTCACTGTTTGGTTACCATTTAAGGCTTAACACTCCCCTCCCTGCATCTGCTGGTTGTGAGTGTCTTTTTAGCAGTATTGGTATCATTTTCACACTAAACTGAGCTAGAATAACTTCTAAGATCTTTGAGAATCAGCTTTTTGAAAGCTATCCCGACTTTACCTAACAGTTGCTGGGTTGGCTTAAGCAACCCTGTGGCCCGAAAGGGAATCGTTGGATGGATGAAAACTGACATTACCTTTCATCTTTGTATCTTTGAAGTTAATCAGTTGCATGATAAAAAGCCTTTTCAATTTTCTTTTTAAGAAAAGAAAATGTTACTTTATGGAAAACTGCTGACAAGTGGTTGTTGTGCCTCACCAGGAGCACATAAACCTTCACTGGACCTCGTCTCCCCTTTGCTCAGTCATTGCACAGGCTTCCTGGGGTATTTGTTTAATAGTCTAAGAGCGTGCACCTTCAAATACAAATTGTTTCTCTGTGTAAGTGATGGACAGGAAACATATTGGAGGATGAAACAAGTATAAAAAATGGATTGATGGAGTCTGGAGTCAAAGAGAAGTGCAGCGTGTGCAGATGCAAGAGACATCTGCAAAGTATGTGACATAAGCCTCCTTCAAAGTTGGCACTAATAACACTCAGTAAAGAACATCTGGGCCCCGAGGACTGCTTTGTAACTTTAAAAGACCAGCATTCTTTCCAAAACATTATCACACTCAACAATTAGGCTGGCATTGTTAAGCATCTCTGGAATCTGGCTTTGTGGATGCAATTTCCAGGCATTCCTGCCACTTTGTTACAACCCCACCCCATAAATTTGCTTTCCCTATGACACTGGATACATTTTTAAAAAAAATAAAAGCAGTTGCATCAGCAACTTTTAAAAAAAGCAGAAAAGAATGAATTATTTGACTTTATTTCTTGGCTTAAACATCCTGTACAGTTAAGGGGATAAAGCTTATCTTTTCCTTCCAGCTGTGTCACCCTGAAAGTCAGGACATGAGCAGCTATCTCCTGCAAGATGCAAGCAAAAGACTTCCAAGTAAGTAAAAGATAAAACATATAATTCAGATGCAGAACTGCAGTAACCCAGGTTGGCCCTTTGACTAATATGTTTCCTGAGGGGACTATCTGATCATGGCTGCACAGTTGAGGTAGGAGAAAGTCATGTCTGTCTGTCTATCGGGGGCTCTTAAAACTGGAAGGTCCAAACCTCAGGAGGTGCGGAGCTCACACCTCAGGAGGGGGTGAGGGTGTTAAATGGCACGCTGCGAGCAAGAGTTATGATGCACGAGAAATTAAGCCAACGTGTGTCGTTTTCCCCCAATGGGAGACAGCATCAGGCAGGCTCACCTCCACGTTGTGGGCGGAAAACCCTGCTTGAGACATCTGGAGGCCAAATGCCGTCCCATTCTTGCTGGTCCCTATGTAAACAAGTCAGTTTGCAGACAAGATGCAAAGAAACTTCAGTTTCTAGCAGCAATCATTTTGAAAGTATCATCTGAGTTAAGAAGATTAGACTACAACCAATGAGGTTTTATATACTGAAATGTACAAAACATGGATACAAATGAATGTTAAAAGTCTAAACTCCTGCTTTATTCTTTATTGATCAGATAAACATGATCTTTTCCAACCTTCTAAGCTGAAGATCCGTTCTCCCAGCGCATCCACAATGTCCTTTAGCGCCGACTCATCGGTCACGTTAAAGAAGTGTTTGTCGTCCGGGTCGCTGGCTATGTATTTGATTTCATTGAGGAAAGCTTCTGGATTGATTCCTCTGCGGTTGTAGTAGCCAAGCACCTGGGAAGTTAAAATATATGTCAATATGTGCTTTAAGATCTTGGAAAATTTGTGTTTTAACAACAGTTAAATATAGCAGCATTAAGTTGGTGTTTCTTTCCTCTAAACGTGCCAATTCCATCTGGTTTTCTACCAAATGACTTCACTTTTTACCCAGGACTGCCATGGACTTGAATGGCACAAATCAGAAAATAACAGCTCTTCAAATGGAATGTTTTCCATTAACTTTTTGTAGTTTTGACTTTGATTTTGTTCACTCATAAAGAACTGCTTTAATATAACACCATCACATCGTTAAAGTCACACTCCAGTCTTCTTTTGATCCGTTTTCAAAGCGTCCCCAGTGGAATTTTAATTATGATAAAGCTGTTTTAAGTCAAAATCTGTCATTTTCTATGACATAGTTTTAGCAGTAGTTTATAAAAAAAATTACCTCCAAATTGGAATTGTTTGTAGGTGGTAAGCTTTATCTCATTTCCCATCATCCATTTGTTTACACTTGTTTCTTTAAAAAAAAAATCATAAATAAAATACTATATGATTTATTTTCCCCCATAGAATGCCATTTTATCACTCAATCCAGGCTCCGATTATCTTTCAAGGCAAAAAGATTGATCATTTTTTGTCTGTACAGAAATCCTCATTCATTGGGTTTTTTTTCGACACAAAGGAACATTTTCTGTGCTAAGGTTTCTGAACGGATGCCTACCTAATTCAGCCTTGCTGTAGGAAAATCTCAAATGTATAAGTTTCCACAAATCAGCATCTTTCTTTGATTGAATCTTCATTCTCCGTAAACTGTTTGCAGCTGGTTTGAAGTTTGTGATAAAGATTTTCCCTATAATGTCAAAGTGAAGGTTAATAACCTTTTAAAGTGTGATGGATATATAAAGAAAAATAAAATGACACAACCATCATAGACGTGAATCCATCGTGTCTCCAACTTTCTTATCTGGGTGTGTGAAAGAGTCGAGAGTTTGTCGCTGCATATTAGACACGACTACATGCTACATAAAAACAACTAATCCGTATGCAGAGGAAGAGTCACAGTTTTGTCTGTAAACAGCAGCTTTTTTGTTCTTTGAAGTCAAAGGTATTACTGGGTTTCCTCACTGGGTCTTTTCTCCCTGAATAAACTTTCCAAATATGTCTTATTGTTTAGTTTTTGTTGTTAGCTTTGCGCTACTAGCTTAGCAATCAAGCCGTTTTAGTCACGTCACCAATACGGATGTTGTGACGAGAATCCGGAAGTTTTTAAAAAATAAAACTTCATTCAGGATTAGAAAATAAACTGAACAGAAATTATCCATTTCTGTTTGTGGCCCGGTACTAAGTGACCCACGTATCAGTGCCGGACTGCAGCCCAGTGTTTGGGGACCACTGCTCAATCATGAGAAAAATGCCACTTGTTAAAAAGACCAACAAAAACCACCATTTTCATTGGAGTGGGCCTTTAAGGTTAAGAATGTTTATCAGACCCATAATTCACATGCAAACCAAGTTAGAACCTGTCAAAAATCAAAATGATACTTTCGACTTTCAGACTCACAGCAATGGCATAGCGGGTGATGTCGTCTTTCTCGCTGTCCTCAATGGCTTGTTTGAGATCAGCACTGTCATGTGACTCTCCATCAGTTATAACTATCATAACTTTTTTGGCACCACGTCGTCCTCCCTGTTTGAACGCTTCCGACCTGCAAGGATGTGCATTT
Organism: Oryzias melastigma; assembly: GCF_002922805.2. Lineage (NCBI taxonomy): Eukaryota > Metazoa > Chordata > Actinopteri > Beloniformes > Adrianichthyidae > Oryzias > Oryzias melastigma. The sequence goes on from NC_050514.1 coordinate 5,990,444, forward strand.
GCATGTTCGGTAAATAGTCCGTGGAAGCAGGTTGTGTGTGAGGCAGTGCTGCTCATCGGCATGCACAGACGACGTACCGTGCTGTGTTGATGCCAAGGGCTGTGTTGGTCTCCTCCCCACCCCGCTGGTTGATGCTGCGTGCCCTTTTCACCACCTCCTCCACTGATTTGTAGTCACTGAGTTTGAATTCATGGACGACTTTTTCGCCATATTGGACGACACCGACCTGGATGGGTGGATGGATGGAGGAGAAAATGTCAGCGTATTCCATCTTCCTCTTCGTTTTATTTGATACTATACACACCTGTATTTGACCTGGTCCAACATGAAACTTCTGGAGAATGTTGATAAGAAAAGCTTGTACTTCATACCATGGATAGATGGAGTTTGAGCCATCGAGGACTATTACTATGTCCATGTAGGTTTCACATCCTTAATCAGAGAAAGAGAAATCGTTCTAATTGTACCTCCGTTTTTCAGAACATTTTTTAATTAATGTAAAGCTTACTCTGAAAGGCAGGAGCAATGGTTCTGGAGAACTTAAAGCTTGCATTCACTCTGGAGCAAATCCCAGTGCTGTAGTAAGAGCTACCACATTCATAGGACCACAAGGGCCCACAAGCCTGAAATACAAGAGGAAAATGTAAACAAGCAGCATTCAAGGTTGTGGAACGGTCCCTTATTTGACAACTTTTTACACAGAATCTTACAGGAGCGCTATCAGGCGTTCTTACCACGAAGCTGTTGTCTTTCGGGTTCGACGTCAGAGTCATTCCCAGCCTCATCTTGTCCTTTCGCTCCGACACGTTGGTCAAAGATATCCTTCCTTGAGGGAAAATGAATTTTAAATTAGAGGTGCTTCGACGCGCACCGTCACATATGCACAATTCCCTCGAGGCCAAACACAGCTGCTGCCATCTGGGTTTGTTATTGCTCTCTGCCCAGTCAAAGCGGTGTCCACATCCTCACGTCTGAGTGTTTACCGTGGCCCACCGACACAACACGTGCAACCCGTATGAGGAGGGAACTGTGTGGCAAAACACACACGGCTGGAAATGTACATAAACCTTTGAGAGAATGTGGAATGGCTGGTATGGGAGCCACACGTCTGTCGTACACATGTCACTATGATAATGACAAAAAATTCTATTCATGTAAAAAAAAGAAAAAAAAAAGAAATCAAGAGGTTTTCTTTCTTTATTTTTTTAACCAAGACTTTATACATCAACTGGGTCTTAGACAGTCTTTAATTATGCAATTAAGACTGAAAATGAATAACACATGTCACAATAAACTGTGACAGTATTTGTTTGAAAAAAAAAAGACCAACAATACTGCACTGGAAACCAAGGACCTCCCACCGCTTTAATGGGAGTAAAGTTGGTAAAAGCTGCATCTCACAGCTTGAGCTTCTAGTGATAAACATTAATAATGTGTACAATATGACATCTGCTGCTTCTCTGATTATATTTGAAGAACTTTAAAAACATTTTCTACAATAGGCAACTTTTGATATTATCTGGCTCTGTATGATGACCATAGAAGGAGACCTTGTTTTTTTTTAACAGGGTTAAGTGGTTATTATCCCTTGTGTTATTTTTCAAGAATATTCAGATCAAGCTGAACTTTGTTAGGCCACGTGTCTCTGTTGCTGTATTCATTTTATCACATACTGTGTTGACCACAGTATATGGTGTCCAGGAACAACATCGACCATACATAGGAACAGGACAGAGTGAGTGTGATATTCTTCCGGCTCCTATGAAATGAAGTCAGTTAATTTTTTCATGCTACAGACACCGCCATTTTGGAGCCAGATGTCGTCAATGGGCAGTGATTGGTCCAACCACTCTCGCTAATCAGGAGCTTGTTGGAAGGCCACACCCCTACTACTTGAAAGTGAGGTTACACATCACCTGTCAATGAAAAAAAATGTGAGCGTTCTATGTTAAACCATCTATTTTTATTGAAACATTGGATTAGTTTATGACTTGAATAACTTGAACTACAGAAAATATATCATAAAAAGATATCAAGAACATGTCAAAAAAAAGTATTTAGAGCAAGAATGGTTATTGTGATAAACATAATCACTGACTAATAAGCGTTTATTTCTTCATAGAAATCTTTGGGATTTCAGGTTGTTGGAACTTCCCACGTAGAAGACCAGAAGGAAGGGGTTACTCAGTGCAGTTCTCATATACAGTCAATGGTAAAAATATCTACTTTTTAAAATTACTTTATCATGGAGTCATGGAGTTGCCAGATCCTAACTTGGCAACTGTTGTCAAAGGCGTGGTACACCCTGGACAGGTCAGTCGCAGGGCCACACAATTACACATCCAAAGGGACAATTTAGAATAATCAATCAATCAATCATGCAGGGGTGCCCAAATTCAGGCTTCGATGGCCGGTGTCCCACATGTTTTCTAATCAACCTGCATTTGAAGCCCCTCATTGGCTTATTGGCAATCTACAGCAGATAGGGCAGAGTTTCTGAAAAACCAGCAGGAAGCCGGCCCTTGAGGCCTAGATTTGGACACCCTTGCTATAAAGCATGTTGTTGAACTGTGGGAGGAATTTGGAGTTACCGGAGGAAACCCAACAATTGCACAGGGAGAACATGTAACATTTGAACCAAGGCTTTGCTGCTGTGGGACAAGAGTGCTAACCACTGTCCCTCAATGCAACCCGACATCACTGATAAATGTGTTGGTTGTTGTCGTCTCTACAGTTGTGTACTTATTTGTGTTTTTCTGTGTGGTTTCAGTTAATAGCCGCAGATGTCAGCAATAACATACCTAAATTGAGCTTTGAGCAGCCATTGCCGTTGGTCCGTTTGCTCAGTGAACATTTGTAAATGTCCCCAGTCTGGTAAGGTCCATTCATTTCATAGGGAGCTCCGACTAGCAACCTGAAGAGAAAAAGGGGTTAAAATATTGCTTTAATTTGACTTTTTCTTTTTTTACATATTTTTGAATGTTGTCCTCTAACAAGTATCATGACCTGAACAGTTACTATCATAACTTCTGAAAATAAATAAATAAAAAATAAAAAAATATTCTAAACCCTTCTAGGTTAATTTGTATTAAACCCTCTGCCTTCATTTTTGTTATACTACAGATTTTTAAAAAACTTTTAATTGTGTCAAAATTGAAAAGACCAAAATAGGCTGACTGATATTTTTATGTTCATCTCAAACTCTTCTAAGAACACACGAGCAGAAAACATCCTGAACTTTCACCTGAACATTTCATAAAACATCCTGTTTAGTTTTAGCTCCAGTGATTCATGATTGTTAAAACGTTAGGATTCGTTTTTATTGGGTTATCTTAACCTGAAACCAAAAGATTTGTCCTATAAATCCACAGAGGAGATGACTGCTGTACGGCTTGGAGACAGAAAAGATAGGAGGCAGAGATGAAGATGTTGAGGATATATTAGGGAGTGATGAGGATGGATAGAATCAGGGATGAATTGATCAGAGGGAAAGCCCACATTTTAATGTTTTGGAGACAAATGTAAGGAAGCAGATTGAGATAGTCGAAACATGTTGAGAGAAGAAAGAGTGATTTAGTGATTAAGCTAAACTCTCCTGAGGTTGGAGCTACAAGGAGCCAAGATGAAGACAAAAGAAAAAGTTCATCAAGGTGGTTGGTTAGATGGAGGTGGAGGATTTGTTGTGGCGACCTCTAAAGGGAGCAGCTGAGAAAATGGAGGAGAGATGAAAAAAGATTTTAAAAATAATGTCTGAAGTGCTAAAATTCACAAATTATCCTCATACCTCAACATATACAAACCAGTACTTGCACTTGCACCAATTCAAAGTTTTATGACACCCATAATAAGTAACTGCAAAGTGGGAAAGTTTGTGCAGATTCAACCAACCTTGTCTCCTTTGGCTGCACATTGATTATCTTTAAAATCCAAATCTTTAAGTTCAATCTGGCAATCACAGATGCCAGGATGACTCAATCCGATTGCATTGAGAAGTAACATAAAACATGAGGAGCTCTGTTCAACAGATCTAACAAATGGACGTCCTTGACGAGCTGCTCTGAACACTTCTGTATGATTTAACTTCATATTTCTTTCCTAAATCTAAGCTAATGACGTACTTTCAGGTGGGAACGGAATCAAATGTATTTCATATTTCAAAGTCTAATTATGTAACTTATTTAACATCAACAACCTTCGGGGCTTCATTATGGAATTATTGATTTTGCTCTAGCTCATATTGCAATAATGTTTTCCAAAATCCATTTCTTCAAGCATTTGCCTGAACACAACAAGCCTTTGGCTCCAATTCTGCTGACAGAATTATGAAAAATTATCTTAAAAATGCAGCAAATGACACCCATGAGCACTCTTCTAATGGGATAATTTGGAATTTAATAAATAAATAAATCAAAAATGTTAAAATTAAGTATTAGTGTTTACTTGCCTCATGTTGGTCTTTTAAAATGAAAGGAAAACATATGTTGCATAAATTTCAGAAACAACACAAAGACATTCCAACATAAACCTTTTCTGAGAAGGTTTCCTCCTCAGAGTGCCTTAGGCTGCACTGGCTTTCACTCTCATGGTATCATATGTTCAACATACTAACTGCCAGCATTTTTCTTTACATTTCATGACTGTTTGTGTCTCCACATTCCAGGCCATCCTCCAGCCTTTCCTCCACTGCTCTCCGCCTCCTGGGATACATCATCAGTTCCATGGCCACCGTCCGCGTCTGCACTCAGGGAATTTTCATCTGATCTGCACTTAATCTCAGCTTGTCAGGCAACATCTCAAAGATTTTTTATTGTTACAGTATATTAAAACTATCCCATCATTCAATAGATCTTGTTTTTGTCCTTCTGTGATATTTTCTTGTTAAAATTATGTAACAAACTGTCAATTGTGGAGTGATGAGTAAACTACTGAGCCTATTATGTTTCTCCTAGAGCCAGTAAATCCAATTGATCGGTCATGGATTTAAACAACAGTGAGTTCTAAGCTGAAATCAAAGGGTAAAGAGCAGGCACGGAACTCCTAGTTTAGTGGTGTCCCAGAGGAAAGACACTCGACACCACTTTATAGCTAAAACAGACGGCGGCCCATCCACTGCAAGGTCAAAGCCTTACAATTAAGGCTGAGCTTTACTGGGAATCTCTACATTAGAGTGATTCAGGCAAGCAACCATAACATTTTAGTAGAATAGCTTTACTTTTTGTTATTTTTGTTTTGTTTTGGGGGGTATTTGTTAAATTAGACTTGTAACATATTTTTGAAAAGTACTGAAAATACATCAGAGTAGGAGTTTAAAGGGAAATCCCAGACACTGACACACCCAACTCTGTGCTGTGTGATTAAGGGACAACTCAAAATCAGGAAAAAGTTACAGAAAAGTGGATGAAGAAACATATTTGGAAAGCAACAATAAAGCAAAGCGTGCTGGGAAAACTGACTCCAGAAAAGGAGGAATCCAAACAAAGCTGTTGATGGACTCATGATCTGAACAGAACAGAGCAAAGCCAGAAGCACATGTGAAAGGGAAAGTAATGACTAACAGATGAGTGTCAATCATAAATGAAATATTCAAAGAAGTACATGCAGAAATAGAAGATAATACAAGGTGGAGGAAGTTGAGTCACTCATCTTAACATGAAGAAAAATAAATCCATAACACAAAAAACACTCAAAGGCCAAATCTGAATTCTTCCCCTACTCCTCCAATTGTAGGGGCATTTGGAGGGGTAGTGGTGTCCAAAATTGATTTTTTTATTATTGGGACAATTTAGGGAGACTTATGACTGTGTATCCTTCCGGTGCGGGGATGATCTGAAGAAAAAAACGCCTTTCTTCACTTGGGTATGCTCTCAAGCACAGAAGTTTACATCTAATTGCAAGTAATCACTTTTTGTTTTTGCACAGCTTTATAAAACTTTATAAAACTACTTTCTGAGTGCTAGCATCTACGACCTAACATAGATGACCGGCACTTCCATATTGAAAGGTAGCGATGTCTGAATTTGAAGAGACTATTTTTAAAAAACTCTTTGTTTGGAGGGCTAAATGTAGGGCTAGGGAGAAGCTGTAGGTGTAGGGGAAGAATTCAGATTCAGCCTAAGAATCCAGAAGATCCACTAATGCTGCGGTCATAAATACAACTGCCACCGCTGATTTCATGCCGTCATCCAGCTTTCTTCAAAATCATTGGCGTGGTCATGAATGTAGACGATGGTGACACTCCGGCTGCCACCAGGTAACAGCACAGTGGCATTGTGGGATATGTGAGCTTAAACAGTATAAGTTGTTAGGTTAGCAAAGAAAACATATAATGTATTATGATACACCCCAAAAACTTTATGAAAGCATGCAGATCAATAGGAAACTCACTTGAACCTTCATTCAGTCATACACCTGCGTGATTTATATCCACCTGCTGAATACTTCATCAAGGACACTTGGAATGATTTTTATTGGTTGGTGGTGTTAGTTTCAAAATATGCTTTGACTGAAGTTCAAAGATGGCATTAATATAAAAGAAAAAATCAATCACCTTGGAATCAACATGAAATTCTCTTTTTTTGTAATTCTGGGTTCAAATATTCATGCATATGGATACTGCACAACTAGTGGAGCCAGTTAATAAAATAATCTTGCATTTTGCAGTGCAATCCCAAATTCGGCATGGATGTAGCTGAGGATGCTCTTTCAGAAAAGCATATTAGCCAAAAGAAAATCCATGATTTTAAAATAAATAGATATATAACATAGTATATAATATACATATAACTGTATTCTGGAGGTACCCCTCAAGTATAAATAGACATTTTGTTTAGACATTGAATATATTGTGTATTAATTGTGTGTATGGCCGCCATCTTTACAAATGGCTGCCATGTTGGATTTTACTTGTTACTAACATGCTTTTCCAAAAGGTACATCTATGCTAAATGTGATGCTTGTCCCACAAAATGCACTATTTGTCTGAAATATCAACCTACCTGGCTCCGCTAAACTTTCCCATGAGTATCATTAAAGCAGGTCCAACCTTTTCTAATTTGATCAAAAGAAAATTAATTCCTTTAAAATGTATTGTATTACCTTCAATGTTTCCTTTCCACGACAGCTTTGACCTGATGTGGTTATACATTTAAAATTCTTCACAAAATCTTTGATATACCCCAATGATTTTCACATGCAACCCATTTAGAAACCGACTCAAAGCGAGTCTGATACTAAATCAAACCCAGTTTCATCATTTTAGACACTAAAATGTTCTTTACATACTCATTTTTGCTTCTTCTTGTTTCATTTTCCTGGTACATAACTTTAATCTACAGGCTCTACATCCACGTTTACATGTGCAACATAAATTCAGGGCAGATTTTCAGACGGCTTCAAACTACATATGATTTTAGCATATTACAGTACTGAAGACATGTTTAAACAGACTATCCCTGCACATAAAAGACGAGCTCATATGGGAATTACCTTTAGTGTTATTGCTCCTGAAGCCAACGTTTAAAAGCTCACGGACTCTGGAAATGATTTTACAACAGTGACTCCTGCAGTGCTTAACATTTCTATTGCAAGTCTTATCAAGAATATTATTCCAGTTGTCTCTGTGGGCAAGAAGAGAAACTGCAGCTTAAGTTCAGGTCAGGACACATGTACCTTGATGAAAAGAAACTATTGTTAGATTGCTGACTTTGGATGCCATGAATTCTATGAAAGCTGTTCAAATAATGGTGTTCTCAGCTCATTGGGGTCAGTTGCTACGGCATGTGTACATCATCAGTGCAGGAATTACAATAACACGGACATTCCTTCTTTCCCTAATAGGAAAGCAGAACATTTTCTACCATGGTTACCAGAGAATACAGACATTTGGGGTTTTGAGGAAGTGCCGTGCACAAAACCAGACAGTCATTAATGTGGTAATGTTTTTCATATTTGGAAAAAAAAGAGAGGAAAATGCTGTGAAACCACATTTCTGCCCAAGCACAAGTGTGCTACTCCAACTTTATGCTGTCTCATGTCTATGCACACATCTATATGTATACTGTACGATCTTGTTAACAAGAACTCACATAAACTGAGATAGTATAGAAACAATGACCACTACGCTTGTCAGCATTTTATATATATATATATATATATATATATATATATATATATTTCTAAATCGATGTTGCAATCAGGTATGACTAACGTTAAAAAGAGAGGAAGTTTATCGACTCACACAAGTATACAAGAAAATAAAATAACACCAAAGGTGGGTGACTGGTCACATTTTTAAAAATGCCGAACAAACAAGGCGATCTAAATGCAAGTTTTTCAGCAAAATCAGCATTTTTATCACTAGACGCTGCATGGTAGAGGCTTTAATACAAAGCTGGTTAAAACTGGACCTAACTAAAACATCGGTCGGTGGCCACCCAGACATATTCGGAGGTCATGCAGTGACAGTGCTGTGGCAGGAAGACAACTCTCAATAACTGGCAGACAGGAGGCCCCAAGATCCCCAAATTCCTTAAAGTCCAGTAATTCAAGGACTTTCTGATGTTGAAATAAAAATTGTGGAGGATCCAGCCCGCGGGGCGTAGTTTGGGGAACCCTGGCCTAGAGGTCACAATTTCCTCTCGGGTCTATCAACTCATGAGCACAACTGTAAAGGATCAAGTCAGACAATCCAAACACTGTTTTTTTAAATGTTTTTATCTTAACTTATTTTCTTTCTTTTGTTTTAAAGTGATGTATCTGAGAGTAAACATAGCACTAATACAGCAAGGGTTCAATTGTGAAATTTAAATTCAATTGAGAACTGTTTTGTTTTTAACTGCAATACTTTTCTTGCGAGAGTTGAAACTACTATAACATAGAGTCATAAAGTCCCGTTGTGAAAGTCCTAATTAGAGTCCCTGCAGTTTATGATGGTGAGCAACGATAAAAGGTGCTAATAAGGGAAAGTTCAAGACTCCTCTGAGGTGACCTGATTCAGCTGTTGAAAAGTAAACAGTGGAATTGTGAGTGAAAGATTTTTGTAGAGTATGACTGAAGTATGCGGGGTCGTGCATCCTGTCAGCTTTTAACGCCCTCTCCATGCAAGTTTGGGGTTATATGGCTTTTCTAAGTTCCCCACGGAGAGTGGTGGAGGTTTTTTTACTATGATATAGGGGAAATGTGAGGAAATAACACATTCCTGGAATTGCAGTCATTTCAGAACTTAGTAGTTTTTTGAGGAGCATTTGATGAAGAACCAAAAGACCTTAAATGTCTTTTTTTTTCATTATTTTAAGGTAAATATTCTTTAAAATAATTTTGTTTTACTCAAGATGTTTAAAAACTTCTAAAAAATGGTAATTGAGAAAAACTTGAATGTATAAAAACTTTGGAAAAATAAAAGCATAGAATAAATCAGTATTGTTTTCCACTTTTCCTTTATTTGGTCCAATAAGCATTTACACCTTTCAAAAATTTTAAAAATTTTACTTTTGAAGAGAGTCTATAATTTGCT
>NC_050514.1:6000025-6003966 GCF_002922805.2 Oryzias melastigma
AATGTATAAAAACTTTGGAAAAATAAAAGCATAAAATAAATCAATATTGTTTTCCACTTTTCCTTTATTTGGTCCAATAAGCATTTCCACCTTTCAAAAATTTTAAAAATTTTACTTTTGAAGAGAGTCTATAATTTGCTAAAATCCAGCTCCAATTCAGACTGAGTGTTCTTCAAAATCCAACAAAATAGAAAATCTGGCGTTGTTAGTTTGGTAAAAATGAGCACTTGTATCACTTAAATTCAGATAAAAGGATAAAAGAGGTGGAACACAAACTGAGGGTTCCTTTCCTTTTCAAATTTCTCAACAAAGTCTCAGATAAAAGCACATTTAAACAAATGTATGGTGAGGCCTTTTTGTCACATGGAGCGACAGATTCTTTACTCTAACTGCCTCACACACCAGGAAATATGAAAAACAGAATGTGTGAGCTTCTAAGGCAGTGCAGAGAAGCGTAAAATTCATGAACTGACAGTTTCCATTCCGCGATCCACACATCACATGGAGGGAGTAAAGCAAATGGAAAATTTAGGTCTGCCTGCAACACCTATATGGTTCACAACAGATTCAAGGGAGAGATCTAGGTATCAGCATTTGTTTAAATCCATAAATAAAGCTGTTTTTATTTTATGTATTTATTTATTTTCCGATAAAGTGTTTTGCACAGACGGCACATTATATTATTCCTTTTATAGACCATGTGTTCCTATTGTTTGTATTTAATTCTGAGACATTTAACCAAATGAACTTTCCTTTGTGGTGACCTACTTTCCTCATGCATCAGACTGTTCCTGTCCTACCAGACTTCAGCATTTAGCAGCTGTTCAGAATTAAAAAAAAAACACAAAACAGTCAGAGAATCTCATACAGACAGAGATGGGTGAGGGTTTGTTTTCGTTTTTTTTTTTTTTTTTTGCTACTTTATGCACAACAGCTGTGTGAAGAAACGCATTACGAACCTCGATTTAAGACAAATCTTCCATCAGGAAATATTTACATGTTTTCAACAAAACACAGAGGAAAAACACAATCACCTTGTAGTACCCCTGTGGAGAAAGTAGCCTGAAACAACCTTTGGCCACGAATCACAGTCACTCATAACTCACCAAATATTTCACTCAGTGTGACTGATTTAAATTAATAACATTTTTGCTCATGCAGACGTGGTCAAGACAATATGCTACAGTTCAAACCGAGCACCAGAATGAGGAGGAAAGGGGATTGAAGTGACTCTAACGGTGGTATGGTTGTTGGTATTTCAGTAACTGTTGATCTACTGGGATTTTCACCCACAATCATCTCTAGGGTTTACAGAGAATGGTCAGAATAAGCCAGAAGTCAGAGGAGACTGTTCACTCTGGTTCTAGATTATAGAAAGACAACAGAAACTCAAATAACCACTGGTTACAAGTGACATCTGCAGAAGAGCTTCTCTGAACAACACGTCCAACCATGAGGCAGATAGACTACAGCACCAGAAGAACACACCAGGAGTCACTCCTATCAGCTAAGAACAGGAAACTGAGGCTACAATTCACACATTATCACCAAATTTGAACAATAGAATATTAGAAAAATGATGAGTCTCTGACTTCAGTCTTCAAGTGGTAGGGTCAGAATTTGACGTCAACAGCACAGAAGCATGGATCCATCCTGTCCTCTGACATCGTTAAATTTTACAGTATCCATTGAAAGTAGTCATGAAAACTCATTCTCAAACACGAGGAGTTTACACATGCCAGCTTAGAGCTTGCCAATAGCTGGATTCTCCTTTTCAGATGAGCTAATAATGTTACATCAGAAATCAGCTTCTGCTGTAAAGTAAAATGATGAATTAGAGTTTCAAGAGACAGGGATCTTTCCAAGGGAATAATGACACTTCGTCTTTTCTCTGTTTGGAAAGACAAATCGTCGGTACTACAGCTTGTCTACATGTGTTTATGTCGGTAAAGTTTTAGATCTTTTCCTTTAGCCATCCATCACCAGAGGAAAACCTGGCAGCCTCAAAGACATCAAGAGTTTGCATTCCTAACGGAAAAACTCAGATTTTGTAATATAATAAAAACACAGGATAAGAATGAGATGATGCAAAACTGCAGTGAAGACAATCTGCAATAACATAAACGGAGCTAAAGAACATAAATCATGCATAACCTAATTACATTGCATAAGCTTAAACAAAGGCAGACATGCAGAAACAGCAGCAGAAGTGTGCGAACAGCTCACCATTTTTCTCCTCCAGCAGCCACATGTTGCTGAACAGTGTATCCAAACTGAGCTTGTTTGGGGCCTTTGATGATCCTGGGTGTTTTCGTGTCGATGTTGAAGCAGTCATGGAGTCCTTGGAAAAGAACAAATGCAGCAGCATTAGAAGGCCTCGCAATTTTGAAGTCATTTGGGATGCAACGAGGTTCTCATTGAGAAACAAACATGTCTAAGTGATTAACGGAGCCGCTCGTCCTATTTACCCCGACGTGTTTTCATTAAAAACTCGCGCCTCCATTTATCCTTTGCAGCAAATTGTCAACACAAAAGTCTGCATAAAAGTTTTTTTTTTTTCTCCGAAAGACATCTGACAGTCATCTGCAAAATTTATTAACTCAATACTTGAGGTTAAAGATGTAAAATCAATTATTAGAGAGGAATAACAATAAACTTTTACAAGGAAAAAATGTTTTTAATAAAAAAAGTCAATAAACTCTTGTCAAACACACACACACAAAAATAATCTAGAGTTCTGATGTTTGTTTTTTAAGAAGGCATTTTAGAGAAATCTGCTTTCTTCTTTAAATGCAGCAGCATTTTCCATGGAGGGAAAAAGGAAGTATGTAATCTGCTCTAATTAAAATACCAATCAGAGAAGGTAGTTTCTCGCCTCTGCGTGTCATTTAATTAGACATTATGTTTTTAGTTTAATGCAGACAGACCGACAGCAGCTCTCTTTCCTCTTTTCAGCAGACAGGTTGTACCTTCAGAGGTACAGATGGAAAAATATTTTTACTTGATGCTATCATTTTAATTCCGTTCCCACTATTTTGAAATTCCTTAACGCACTCATCAAAAGTGCTGATGAGCTCGGCTCCCTGGAGGTTCCCGCCTCTGTAAGATGGATTACCTTTACCGCGGCTTATCAACACACCAAACTCCAAAACAAACACAATGATGAACTACGCAAAAAGAGAAGTGTGACAAAAGATTTGACATGAGCCTAATGATGCACGGAGCTCTATTTTGAGCAAAAGGAGATAAAAGAGTTTCTTCTCACTGTTTGTGCGTCACAAAAAGAAAAAAAAACTCTATCTGCTGCTTTTGTCTTTGACTGCTGCTCACTGATGGGTTGACTCAGTCTCATGCTGTCAGAAAACATCAGACTCACAGGTCATTCTGGTGGACTGTGCTTTTTTTCAGGCTTCGAATTAATCTACAGATAATTACATCTTAGTTAAAAAAAACAGTAGCAGAGGATGCTGTGTTGTGTTTGCTTCCTCAGTTTGTCTATCTGTTTGTCCGGATGCATTTGTTGGCCATTCATACTGAAACACAATATTTCTCTTAAAGTCTCACTCTGATCATCTTTGAATCTACTGTATGTTAGGTTAGTGAGAGTCCTGGACCCAAAAGCAGGCGGGAGACGGAGAAGAGTTAGGTAATGGTTTAATGCAAAATGTTGGATGGTGATATTCTGGAGTCCGAGCTGGTTTGCGTGGAGCAGTGGATGGTGGAACTCTGGAGTCCAAGCTGGTTTGCGTGGAGCAGTGGATGGTGGTACTCTGGAGTCCGAGCTGGTTTGCGTGGAGCAGTGGATGGTGGATGGTGGAACTCTGGAGTCCGAGCTGGTTTGCGTGGAGCGGTGGATGGCGATGATCTGGAGTCTGGGCCGGTTAACTTGGAGCCGTGGATGGTGGTGACATCACATGAAGCAGACGAACTGACGGCGACTG
>NC_050514.1:6004083-6009965 GCF_002922805.2 Oryzias melastigma
ACTGTGCTTTTTTTCCGGCTTCGAATTAATCTACAGATAATTACATCTTAGTTAAAAAAAACAGTAGCAGAGGATGCTGTGTTGTGTTCGCTTCCTCAGTTTGTCTATCAGTCCATACATGTGATTTGGATGCATTTGTTGGCCATTCATACTGAAACACAATATTTCTCTCAAAGTCTCACTCTGATCATCTTTGAATCTACTGTAAGTAGGAACTAAAAGTCCACAGAGATAAATCAGAGTCAGACAGGCAGAGGTCAATCACAACCATGGGATCATCAATGAAGAGACGAGTAGTCAGGGTCCAGGCCATCAGAGATGAAGCAGGGTCAGGTACACACAAGATCAGCGTGCTGTTCCAGAATGAAGGATAAACTTATCATCTGATAAAACCCTGAGGTGAGGGTGGTAACTCCACAACTGCCAATCCTGAGTATGTCTTTTCCAAAACACATGATAAGTGCTAGTACAATAAACCCCATGCTGGTTACTCAGAAGTAAAGTGCATGCACGCTGAAAACACTGAGACCCTCTCGATGGATCACAGAATCTATGATCACAGTGGAAACTAAAGGAGAGAAGAAACAATCAGGCAAATGTCACAGAGAGGCAGAGTTTGAGGGTTTATTTTTGCAATTTTATGAAGAATTCAAGGTCAGTTTGAAAGAAAGAGAGTCAGTTTGGTTAAAAAAAAATCATCCATGTTGGTGATTGTCAATGAGTGTCAGCTGAACAGTATTCAGAGATTGTGCGCTGGGGCAGCTGGGAAATGTAGTATGTTAATACTCTGGAGAAACAAACCTCTGATTCATAAATAATTGTAGCAAATAAATTATAGACTACACCCAAAATTTACATAATTGATTGATTGGATTGACTTTAAAATGCATCATTGTACTTTCTAATTGTACATTTATAAAGATGATTCTCCTTCAGTTCTTCAGATCTTCTGCTTTTATGCTGATAGGAAAACAAGATCATTTCTACATCTGTGTTAACACTGAGAATGCTGCTTTCTTTTCATCAACTGACTCCAACTTTTACAAAAATGCAACAATTCAGGTTCCTTTCACACTGAGGATTTTTGATGAACTACCGAATCTCTGAAACTGTCAGGCTGTCAAAAGCAGCACCTGCACTCCTGCCACATAAAATGATTCATTTCAATGACTTTCAATGCTCTGTGTCAGTGTACTGAGTAAAGTGTGTGAGTAGAGTAGCTGCTGCAGACAGTTAGGGTTCAGCTGACCTGAATTGGAACAACCATGTGCTGTGATGAAAACTAAAATAAAATAAATCATAAAAGCGCTCCAAACTCAACTACAAGACCTAACACTGGTCACAATGAAAACGGTGTCTCTTGACTTCCCAGTGTTGCTCTCTGCCCCTGAGCTGCATCTGCCCTCAGCCTCTGTGTGACTCTTTCTTACTCTATTTCTCTCCAAGAATAAAAGTTTAGTTAGTTCAGTTATTTTTTGAGGTTGTATTTTTATAAAATCAAGTGTTTTGGTTTTTTTTTCTTTACGGTGATTGAAAAAAACAAGACAATAAATGGTATGGTCCAATGTGGTCAACATCAGGATTTGGTTCATTTGTCATAACTTGTTTTAACTAAAGCTTTCTTACTTTATTTTGTGGCCTAACCTTTACATCAAAAGTGTTTCAATGCAATCCTCCACACAGGGCATGTCTGAAAAGAGAACTGACACTTAACAGGTAGAGACGTCCAACAGAACCAGAGTCAGAAAAAAACAACCATCTGTTGGGACAGGTTAGGGTCAGAGAGGGCAGGAAAAAGATGTCCAAACAGAATCATAAACATTGGAACATCTGTTCTCAGGTTATGAGGCAAAAAAGGACACGTTACTAAAAACAAAATGCATTGGTGGGTGGTAAAGAGAGCATACAAAAGACAGATCTACAGATAAAAAAGATGAGGAGTCACCTTCACAGTCTGGGCTGAAAGCAGCATCACTAAAGGTACGGCTCAGGGTCGCTCCGCATAAGCTCAATCAAAAAGGTGAGATACTGTCTGCCTCCTAAGCTAAAGCACAGAGTGGATTCCTCAAGAGAGGAGTCTGACGGCTGAAAGCCTGCTGCCCGTTTTGCTTTAAAGATCCAGGAGCAACCAGGAATCCTCCAGGCTGAGAGCAAAAAAGAACTTAGAATGGGACTGTGAGGTCAATGAGATCAGATGGAGTGTTGCCATTTTAACAATAAAAACTGTTTTTGGTCTTTTTAACATGTTCTGGTGGTATTTTTCTCATAATGCTGGACGTATGTGAAGAAAATTAAGATTAAAATTAGATTTCTGAGTATTTCTTTATTCAAAACATTTTGAATCAAAAGCAGATGAAGAAATGATGCAGGAAAAATGCTGTATATGTGCCAGAAGCTCCCAGCTCCATTCTGATTCATCTACCTGGGCATCTGGCTCAATACTGTACAGCTCTGATATTGTTCGCCATTTTTGTGGCGCCGGTAATGTTAAGTGGGGGGTGTGAGGGCTGTAAGCTAGTGGGAGAGTGTAATGGATGATGGGACATGTGGGGCGGCTTACTCTACACCAACAGTCCCGCCCACAAATCATTTCTAATGAACTCCTGCAGCTCTGCAGAAACTGTTACTATGTCAGAGGTCCTTCACAACACACTATTTAGTGGCATTTTGTAGAGCTGTTCAAATCTACAATTCCAAAATAGAGTACCCCAGAAATGTCCCCAAATCCAGTGTATCGATGCCCACTAGATCAGAAAATATAGACCACAATGCATTGTGTTTAAACAAGTTTGTTAAAAAGAAATGTATTCTATTTTATGTAGTTACCTTTTAAGTTTTCATCATCAGAACACATTGGATTCATAAATAGTCTTTGTAAAACGTTCCTATTTATTAGGTTTTTGGGAAATCAGTGATGTCATATTTGTCATAGGGAAAAAAAAAAAAGTAGTGATCATAGTGTCTTTAATCTGAACTACTTTTAAAGTCAAGGAAGTCCTGGACTATATAGTTGTTTAGTTGTTAGTAGGGATGTAAAGATATTAGATACTTATCGAAAAATTGATCAGACACTGGAAGTAACAGCTGTATTAAATAGGGATGTAAAACATAGATAAATATCAAAAAATTGATTGAGCAACTGCAGTATCGTTTGAAAACCAAAGATATAAACAAGATTATGTTGTTTAAAACTAATAAAACCAATCAAGACATAAATAATCGATTTCTGTCAAACTGCAGTTTCTCTTTCTGTTTTTATTTTTCTTTGTCTTTTTATGTACTTGCAATGTAAAGAAAAAGACGTTCAATCATAAGCTTATTTCTTAAAATCCATTCCTGAATACATTTCTCTGTCAAATGCCATGCATCACTATTTATAGCTTTAAATGCCATATGAACTAGAGATATCTAGATTTTAGAGTTTTTGGTATGAATAAATCAAACTATCGTATCGCCAAAAAGTCTATTGAATCCTTTATGTATCAGTTCGTGGACCATGTATCGAGATGCATATCGAATCGTGTGAGAGTGAAAGATACACACCCCTAGTTGTTAAGGCATAGCCATTATCCTAGACAACAACTGTATTTTTCTTTTTTGGCTAAATATAACATAATCATAATTAAAAGACTACTGAAAAGGCTTTTTCAATATATCAAAAGATGAGGTCTTTAAAAGAGTTTTAATCCCTGCTCTGCCATCAGTGAAAGACACTCGGGCTGAACACCTAAAGAGAAAGACATTGTGTGTCAGGAAGTCTCATCAAGCTCTTAGCTTCAGCAGCAGCATCTGTGGTTCTTTTTGAATCTCAGGGATGCTCTACACAGCTGACTTGAATCCAATGTTTCAAAATTCTACTGCTTGGCTTCAGCGTTAAGAAACCATCATGAGCATGTCTACACAAATGCACTGAGCTGCTGCTATGTACTTGGTTGATTAGATATTTGGATGAGCAAGCAGTCAAACACGTGCAAGTAATGAGAGGGACAGCATGCGGCTGAAACTCCGCTTCACTTTACTGCCGAGAAGAAGAGATTAATTTGTTTGGGTGTGCAGCTGTTTGTACTTTGAGATGTGGAGGAGAAGCTGCACGACGAGCAGCTGTATTCCTTTAAGGAAAAAAAGGCTCATTCTCAGGCCTGGGAATCTGTCTGCATTCCCCAGACACTGAAATTTAAGAGTCCAAATAGGCTGTCTAAGCAGCAAACACACGTACTTGCCGTTTGTTTCATTTGTTTGTAAACCGGAGACTGACTTGTTGAGTCATGTGATTGCAGCCAGTGTCAGAAGAGTCAAGGCCACAGTTTTATTCCGCTTCAGAATGAATAAAGGACTCAGTTGTTACTGCAAAAAGGGTGTTAATTACACCTTCACTGTCACTGCTACGAACCATTTCATGTGTTTTGCAAAAGCCTCTATTAAACTAAATAGTCAACCCTCTCACGAAGTCTGTTCACATAAATACTGGCACTTTTTCTTTCCCTGTTTCCTGTGTTGTCTGTCTGACTGGCATTTGGTCCAAACATCCTCCTTCAGCCTGTCTTCAAACGCTAAAGGCGTGACTGAAAATAAGGACAAATTGGTGCTCTACAAAGAAATTAAAGTACTTTATTTTCCTTTCTGAAAAGTGCACTTAAAGGGTAACACAAAAGGCCGACTTCACTCACAGCCAAGATTTGAAAAATGCCAAAAAAGGGGGGGGTGGTTTGGATCTATGATTGATAATGAGGCTAGCTTGAGGTAGTATAGTCACTTTGTGTCTTCAATATGGAGCAAAGCGACCGCAGTATCTCCACAGAACTTTCTGTGGAATTTTGAGGATAAATCTCCTCCACCTTCTCCTGAGGCAGACACTCATCCACACTGACTGAACCCCGTGTCTGAGTGGTAACATGATGCTAGTATCATAAGCTAATAAAGGCTAACGAATTAAACAAACAACCCCGAGTGAAATGTTCAATGCAAATCCCATCACCTGTACAGAGTTTTCTGGATTCGATGCATATCACACTAAACCACTGTTGCTTAACTTCTAAGGCCACTGGAACTTGTTCATTCCACATACACCTACGAGCCACGCTAAAGCTAACACCATAACGACTGGAAGATGAGTGGGGATTTTATACTGGAGATGCACAGCATGATGACGGGAAACTTCTAAAATGTCGTGGGAGTTGACCAATCATAAAAGTCAACTGTAATACATCGTTACAACCTACAGGGGGGCAGCAGAGATGGTTTTTGACTATGATTTCAGGAATTAAACAAGTTTATTTTAAATTATTAAAAATGTGGCAATGTCCAACAGAAAACCCATCTATACAAATAAACAGCCAAAAAAAAAGGCATTTTTTTAAATTGAGTAATCCAGACTGCCTTATATGTAGATTAATTCTAGTCGTACTTACTGATATCGAAGCGATTTTGAGAGGAGGATGATGCTCTATAGAAATGTTTGGTTATGCAGCCTACACTAAAATGACTAATGGTAGCAGTGTCAGGCTGTGTATTTTTTACATGTTACTAACAAGGTTGGGAGTTAGCATATCACAGTAATGTTTTTTAGAGATATCAGTCCCAAAAAAGGGTGGGAGTTACCAATTTGACTAGCACTTCCAATGTGGCTAACGTGTAGCATGCTACAAATAAATTTCAGAATTACTCTGAACGCAGTCAATAAAGTCTGACTAAGAAACTTATTTCTGACTCTTTTGTATCACTTAATCCACCTTATAGTTTGGTGCATTCTATATAAATATAAAACATATTTAAAAAAAGATTTTTCACATGCTATTTCGTGGTTCATCTACATTGTCTCGCTGTTTATCTTTTTTATCTATCTATCTATCTATCTATCTATCTATCTATCTATCTATCTATCT
>NC_050514.1:6010036-6011435 GCF_002922805.2 Oryzias melastigma
TAACAACACACTGTATACTGCATCCTGATTGGCTATTGACCTAGTCAATCCATTTCTTCCATGCCATGAATCCTGTACACCTGTGTAGAGTTGCTGCATCTTCAGTTTGCCATATTCACAGAAATCTACATCGCAATCAGATCTTTATTTTATTTATTTACATATAATAGACTACTGAACTTATTTTTCTTTGATGGTTTGAACTTTGAGAGTTTAGACAATAGAGAAAATTGTGAAAATGTTCATGTTTGCCTGAGAATAGTGTCTAAAGTGTGTAGTGAGGGGATCAACAGCCAAACAACATCTGTAAACTTCACAGATTTTACATATTGCAGTTATTTTATGGAATGTATCGCCAGCAAAACACAAAGTAACACTGCAGACTATTTTTAGGGGCAAAAGGAAGGGACATGGCAGACTAAATGTCCAGTGTGTGAATAATCTAATGGGTGTATGGAGTAGTATAATCCTAAATAATTTCCAATTTCCGTACAGGAAATTACTTTTCATCCATCCAACTATTCATCTATCTATCTATCTATCTATCTATCTATCTATCTATCTATCTATCTATCCATCTATCTATCTATCTATCTATCTAGGAGGCAGAAAATTCTTCAGACTCTATTTCAGTGAGATTCCAAATGCACTGTAAAATCTTTTGTGTTTTCTTTGTTAATGTGGAAAATCTAAGCATTAGCTACCAGGCTGACCTATGACCGACTTACGAAACAACTCCTGCTTCAGGAAAAGGGGAAAAGTTTGATCCACAGATAAGTCAAATTTAATAAGTGCTCTTGACATCAGGGCAACGTGGAAGAAAGTGTCAGTGTGAAAGCGTGAGAATGAGGGTTATCACGTTTCCATTTGAAGCTACTAATGTGCCAAAGAAATCTAATATTTTCAGTCAAGGAGGGAGTCTTGCTGGGTTTCCTGTGCGCTGGTTTTCCTGCCCAGATAAACTTCAGGCCCGGGGCTGCTGATGTGACCCATATAGTCCACTGCTGCCTTTGGCCCAGCACCAAGCTGCTGGAGCCACACCACAAACCTACTGACATAAAGCAGCTGTACCGGCTCCTTATCCACTCAGCCTGCTCGGACGCATCCTAATATCAGGACAGCTTTCCCCATCTGACATGGCAGTTTGCGCTCCAAAGTGTTCTGAGCTTGTGGGGCAGCGTGATGTTATTGCTGTTTTCACGGTGAGTTCTGGCATGATTGGATCTGCAGTAACCTTGTTTTTCTATTTATCCATTTTTTTTCTCCGTAAAGATGCCGTCCATCACGGTACACACTGTACACCAAACCATTATAATCCGTGTATCATTCGTTCTTTCGTTTTTCAATTTAAAATCGGAAATGAAAAAACGAAAAACCAACCGTTTTTTCGTTTTTTCAT
>NC_050514.1:6011453-6019803 GCF_002922805.2 Oryzias melastigma
CTGAGTCAACAAATCTCCTCAGCACAACGCAAAATTTATGCCACCAGCACTACACAAAGACAAGCACACCCCCCTGTGAGAGTTTGGGAGCCCAGAGCCTTTAATTACTAATTCAGCTTTGAAATATAATATACTTTCATTATATGACAAGAACTTATTAGCTGCAGGAGCATTAGAAAGCAGACAAGGAATAATTTCTGGAACAATTCAGCTGCTCGTTCTTTTCCTTAACTGTGAAACAGATACCTAACAACTGAGGGATGGCTGGCCATGAGCTTTTATTTTGAAGGAAATCACATTTTCAAAGGTGCCAAGACCCACAATTAACTTGGTTAGGAAGCCATCCAGTGGACAAAAAGAAACAAATCATGAATCAGTTTATATGCTGTCTCTTTATTTTTAAGGCGACAATCTAAAGCCCAATTAAACTGACATTTTATAAGTAAATATTAGTAATGCTTCATTGTAAGAAATTCTTCATAATATCATCAGAGCAGCTGTTATTTTTAATCAAAAAGTGGTTATGGTTTTTCTTCCCACGTGTAATATAGACTATTATTACACACAAAGTGTTGGTTGACATCGATATGCAGACATGATTTTAATAAACAGGATTCTGAAACTTTTTTTGAGCTAAAAGAATAAACTCTTTTACAGCAGAACTAATGGAGCCATGTCTTGAAAAAAATGTACTCATAGTAATAAACGAAATATAAAAAAGTCCGATAAAATTAATGTTTTGTTCATTTCCTGCATCTCACTGACATTAACTAGACTTTTTTATACTAAGCATCTGAAAAACTTTTCTTATTTCACCCTAAAAATGATTTACTTCTCATTTAAAAGTGGACAGTTGTATTTGAGGAAAATGAAACAGAGATAATGACAATAGAAGGGAGTAGGAGTGCCACAGCTAAAGAAAACTATGCAAACTCTCATTTTAAACAGATGATCTTTACTTTATGCTCTAAAGAATCTACTTGAACAGGAACAAAAGTAGGCTCTTAATAGGACAACATCAACATTGATTCTATTGAATCAATAGGGAAAAGTATTTGTTCCAAACCGAGTTTACCTAATTTGTTCCGGATCGAGTCCCGAACTTTGCCTTTGTTCTGTTTTCAGACTGCAGTCAAGCAGACTGTTGTTTTCTGGACTTCAGCTTGTAAACAAAACCATGTGACTAAAGATCTCTTCAGTTGTTGGTCAGCAGTTATGGAAGCAGGTCAAAACAAGGTTTTTTGTTTCAAAGTTTTTTAGTATTCACAAACGAGATGACAAAAGCGTCAATGCAGTAACCTGAATGTGGCCGCTAGAGAAAATTAGAGAAAAATTAGTTGAAAATGCTGAAGCTGAAAGGTTGCTGACATATCAGTTAAATGCCAAATTAGCCAAAAACTGGACACATGTCTAAATTAGTCATAAAAAGCTAGCATTAAACTAAAATATTAGCTAAATGCTAAGTCAGCCAAAAACTGGACATGTCTAAATTAGCCAAAAACAGCTAGCATAGTGCTAAAAATAAAAGCTAAATGGCACATTACCCTATAAACCTAGTTGTTGCTGAACATTATAAAGTTTTTAATGGGGTCTCTAGCTGAAAGTATATGCGGAAGTTCAAAAATTTCAAAGTTTTTTAAGGATTTGAGCGATTTCTCATTCATTTCCTATGGAGAATATTTTGCTTTGTATTTCAAAAACTATAAAGTGTATGAATACAGAAGTACAAGCAACAATGTCCTGAATGAGCTCAACATTTTTATACGAAGATTTCTGAAATCACTGAAAGTGTGATTGAGTTTGTATGTGCCATAAAACATATGGAAAGGAGCAGGAGAGTCATAGTGTGAATACTGTAGAGCATTGACACGGTAACAGTATTCAAACTCAAAGGGGTATAGTTAAAGTTGACTTTGCTGTAGTCACTGCTGGTTGAAAAATGCCAGTAAGTCATTAATTTCAAGTGTAATCTAAAAACCCTGCCTGCATAAGATTTAGAAAAAAAAAAAAATCCAATTCATTTTTATTTAACAGAACTAATGAACAGCAAATGTTTTCCAACATATCCTTACTATCAAGATGTGACTAACAAAACTCCTTGTATAAATCAGTAATGAAGAAATAAAACTGGAAGAGGGTTGGCAGCGATCTTTTAGGTTTAACAGGACAGCCACAGGGAGAATTGATCGCATTGGGACTTTGGTTTACAAAGTCCATAAATTCCCAGAATCTGAACAATGAACAGAACTCTTAATTATAGGTGCGGGGGTCTTGTGTTTTTCCATCCATTAGTTGTAAATATCAAGAAGAAGAAGTTCAGATTTTTTTGACAGATGTTTGTGTAAATAATAAGAAAATTATGTATTCAGTGTAAGTTTAGCAGGGGAGCCTCTCTCACCAGTGATGCTGCAGGGGCGCTTTGCACCCTGGGAGGTCACCAGTCCATCACAATTACAGACAGAGCGGGAAAAGTTTCAAATCATGATTAAACCTTTATTCATTTGGACCGTGCCTGTTGATTACCCATAAATCAACGAGGAGTGGATTCAAACCAGGAACCTTCTTGTTGTTAGTCAACAGAGTTAACCACACCTCCATCTTGATAAAAACACACTTTCCTTAAATTGTCTTTGATGTTCACTCAGTCGTGTTCCTGGCAAATACAGTCTTTGGTCAATCTGGAGTACAATTGTTTATCCAGTCTGCTAAGAATCTGATTTAGTCTGAAGTTTGCATATTTTCCACTTTATGGAAGGGCTCCTCTTACAGTGTATTTGCTTTATGTATGTACTTGCACTTGATTCATTTTGTCACTTGCACTTTTTACCCTTCTCAGAAAAATCATAGAGGGGAGCTTTTATGACAACCTCCTCATCTGTGTCTGCAGTGGTCGGATCAAATGTCATTTATTTATTGTTTTTTTTAAATCCCGAGTCCTGATGAAGACAATAGATCAAACTTGCTATATAGAACTGTTCTCTACATTTTTGTGTGAGATCTTCAGTCCAAAAACTTTACAAACAAACTAGCCTAAAAACTTTAGACGGCTTTCTTCTCGTGCTCTTAAAAAAAACCACAGTCCACATCCGACTCCAGCTACAAGGTCATTCTCATTGGAGCGTCAACCCAAAAATTTGTTCCAGCAAATTCCAAAATCCAACCAAATATTTACAAGTATGTTCTTCCTTTCTCTTCTTTCTGCAGCTTCGTGTTATTCACAAAGTGTCTAAATTATACACACACTTCTGTAAACAATGTGGCAAAACGTATTAATAAAGCATTCGTGTTATTCAGAACACACATTGTGTTTGAAACATCTGGCTACTGTTTGATGAACTCCAAACTTAATGAAAGTTTCTACAGCAGAATGGAATCAGAGATAATCTGCGACACAAACATAGTTCCTTTATGTTTACTGCTAATATATACACATTTTTGTATCCCAACAAATGAACAACACAACATAAATATTGTTCCAAGCCTTTAAATTGCCTCTTTGTCACTCCCCCATCCTTTCATCTTGCTTAGATGTGTGACTGTTAAAGGGATTTCACTGGCAATTGAGCACAACTCTGGCTGAGCACCAACTCACAAAATCAACTTTCCTCACACAGAACATCAAGGATCTCTATAAACCTTAAGAGAACTATATATCTTCCAGAATAAACACACAGTCTGCTTTCCTGCCCGTCTCAATCATACAGGGTCAAAAGTCAAGTTATCATAAGGCTCATTCATTCACACCAGATATGAGGTTAAAAGTAACCCAAATGTGAGGGATGCACAAAATACTCAACTTTGCGCTAAATTTAGAAGATTTTTAAAACTTAAGCCAGATTAGGGTTTTTAAAATAATCTTAAAAAAATACCAAAACTTTAATGTTGGTGTCTCATAACTCACCAAACTGCTGGCTGCAAATCCAGAGCAGGAGGAAGCAGTAGTACTCCATGTGTCTGCTGCTGCTGCTGCTGTGCGCATGCATGTGATAATGTGTATGAGTGATGGCTGCTGTGAGGGTGTATGAGGTGCAGAGACCCAGCGGCAAGCACAGTTAAAGATCCCCCTTTGGTTTCCTCCAAACCAACGCTTTGCCTATTTGTGGAGAAGTAGGAGGAGACTGCAGGAGAAGGAGGTCCATGCTGACACGAGGAGCAGAAATCGCTCCGTCTCTCATCAGGTCATTCAGCTCACTGTGAGTGGCACCGTGCTCTCAAATGACT
Organism: Oryzias melastigma; assembly: GCF_002922805.2. Classification (NCBI taxonomy): domain Eukaryota; kingdom Metazoa; phylum Chordata; class Actinopteri; order Beloniformes; family Adrianichthyidae; genus Oryzias; species Oryzias melastigma. The sequence goes on from NC_050514.1 coordinate 6,015,675, forward strand.
CATGTTTAGACAAAGTCTGCAGTGTATCTGGGAAGTGTGCTTTTATGATGACAAGTTTCAAAGGAAGAAGCTTTGAGATCAAGAGATAAATCAATCGGTTTTTTACGACTTAGTTCTTTTTTAAAGTGAAACTTCAACAAAAATGCTTAGAAAATGCGACAAATTAAGACTAATATTTTAAGCTTTCACATAGAAAGTCACAAAAAGAACAAGTCAGACTAAAACTGCCTCCTTCAAGCTCCGCACTGAAACTTTATCTCCCTGTCACGACCACAAACTGACTAGTGCTTCAACAGCAAGTTTGGGCTTTCAATGTTACCTTATATTCCTACTGAACAACCTTTTCATAAATGCAAAATGCATAATGATCCTATTTAGGAAGGTATTTGTGTCTACGTCAGCTCCAACAAAACCCTTTTGAGGTTGGCTGAATAAACGGAATAAACCAGAGCAGGTCAATTCTTAACACTTTAACATCGGAGCTCCAGCGTTTATGTTTTTTGATTTATGGTAATTTTTTAATTGTTAGCACGATCAACATAAAGAGGCCGCTTTTCTCCTGAATTACGTTGATCGAATAATGGTTGAAAATATGTTAAAAAAAGGAGGAATTCATTTTTTCAGCTAGTATATAGAGAAGATTCAGCTTTTATAGCAAAAATACACTTAAATACACCTAAAAAAGTACATAAGCAGATTATATACTGTATTTACTGTATATAGTTTTAGGATGCCTCAAAACAGTCCATACTGGAGCAAGAAAAAGGAATAGGGCAGAGAGAGCCAAAGAAAATCACACCTGATTTGGTATCCCTACGGGCAAAACAGTTTCAGAAGAAAACCAAAGATTTAGGTGGACAAAACTACTAAAAAAAGTACCATAGAGTTACTAAAACTGCTAGTTTGGGGTAAAAATGTCCAGAACAAACACAGAAACAAAGAAAAAAAACTCTAGGTCTTCTATTCAGAACACCACTTTAGTACTATTAAGTTTTCTGAAAAAAGTTCCCATCACTCCAAATGAGAGGAGGAACAATATGGAGCCAATTCAGAAAATCTGGCAGTTCCTCGAATGACCATTAAAGGCTGGTTTCAGAAGAAGGCAATGAACTATTGAGAAAAAAAAAATAAAAATACACAATCAGGTTTTTTTTTTTAAAATAATGTCTGAAAAATTTGATGATTTTCATCTTAAATCCTTTTTTTAGTTAAATTAAAATTATATTAAATTACAGCTTGATTTTCTTCATTTTTTTGGAGGGTGGAGTGCTTTTTAGATTGACAGGTGGTTGACAACAATAACATGCCCCCCCCATCTGTTATTTTCAATAAGTTTATCAAAGCAGAAATAGTAAACTCTATTAAATTTCATATCTATGCAGTTGGAATGCAGACAGAGGTTGGGCTCATGAGGAATTGAGACTTGGGAGACGCGGAGCAGCTAAAAACGTGTAGTGTGAACCATGAAGACAACCATGAAGGTCATCATTGATTTTGAGAAGGAATAATGAAACCCTCTTTGCCTCTTTCCACTTCAGAGGTGACTGCCTGGAGAATGTGTGTGGTTTTTTTTTTACATTCCTGAGGACCCGCCTCTGAGGACCTCTTCTGGTCAGATAACACCACTGCATTGGTGAGAAAAGCCCATTAGAGACTCCACTTCCTGAAAGTCCTCTGAAGAAACACAGTAGAGCAGACGCTGCTTTTTACATTTCCTCATCCCAGCATTAGGACGTGACCCACACCATCTCTGTGTGGGATGTCAGCTGTTCATAAGCAGGTATAGACAGGTTACAGAGGATGCTAAACATACATATTAGTCACACTCTCTGCTCCCTCCAGGACATCGTCTGCTCCTGGTGCTTCTCGAGATTGAGAAGGGTCACCTGTGACCCCTACGCTGTGATCACAGCCTCCTGGACTTGCTGCCTTTGGAAGAAAATATAGAAGCATGAAAACCAGAACAGTCTTAAAAAGTGCAATATTTTTCTTTCTTTTGTTATTATTCTATTCTATTCTATTGTTTTATATCTGTTTTGTTGAGGTTTCATTCCTTTATTTTTTATGGTTTTTTCATGCTAATGTACATAATTTTCTTTTGAAATTTGTTTTTAGAAAATGTGCTGCATTAGATATGCTTTTAAATCATAGATTTTAGATTATTATTACAATGAAAACAATATTCTGGGAATAAAAATTAACAATACAAAACAAAACAATAAATGTACCATATACTTTTCACACTTTAACACCCATTCTGATGAAAATCATGTTGTTTGTGTTTTTAACATGTTCTTGTGGTGTTTTTCTGATGACTGAGGACATCTATAAATACAACTAAGATGGAAATTTAATTTATTTATTCAGATTGTTGTAAATCCGGAGCAGACGAAAAAATGTTTGAAAAATTTGTGACGTGGAAACTACTCTGGGTGGGGAGGAGAAATGGGGGTCGGAGGCAAATTTCTATTCACGATGTTTTGCAGAAACTGTCCTAGAAATAGACTTTTTTTTTTTATTTTGCCTAAAAACTGCATAATCATAATTAACAGACCACTTGAAATGATTTTAAAATGGCTCAAAAGATGATCTGGAATGAGACTTTAAAATCCTTAAGTTTGACAGGTCACTGCGTCGCAACAGCCAATCAGGAACTCAGCTTTGGACATGTGATTTTATCAGTGACCCAGTCAGGGGGTAGAATACTAGTTCAAAGCGAGCGTTGTCATCCTGAACTTTCATCTATTTCAATCAACACGCTGGAGCCGCAGGCTTGCAGAGCTCATCGGCTACTTTGGGGCGAAGGCAGGATACAGTCTGGACAGATCGCCGGTTTTCGCTCCCAAGGCGGAGCTCACTCACTTGATATGTTAGCAGACAGAGAGCTACTGCGGGGTGCGAAGGCTGCCGGCTCGGGCCTGATCGAGACAAAAGGTCCCCTTGTTTATTTTTCCTCCTTGAGTTAATACAAGACAGAGAGCCTTCAAGCTCAGCCACAGAGACACAGAAACACTGTGGAAGCAGCTGTCATACAGACACAGCACATATATATATGAACCTTAAGATGTAGACATGATTATCGATGTTTTTGTAGAACACTTCACCATAAATAAACCTTATTTCTCAACATCATCTGCGTCTACTTACATTCTAATCAAGATATCCACAGACATTCTTCCTTATAACGATCATCCTAAAAACATTAGCTGGTAGCTCCTCCCACACACGGCCATAGCGTCAAACTCAGGAACGCATTTTTTGACAGGCGTTGAGGAGCGAATTTGTCGCGTGAATCGTATTTGGTTTGAATCCACCTCAATACGTTAACATGGCAGACATGTAGCGTGTTACATACAAGTTCTAGAGTTATGTGAACATTATTAATAAAGTTAATAAAGTCTGACTGACGTATCTCTGATTTGTTTGTCTCAATTATTGTGCCTTTCAGTGCGCCTTCTTATATGACAATAGTTCAAAAATAGACCAGTAATCGATGGTGTGTCTCATAATCCTGTGCACCATATAGTGCAGAAAAATATGGCACAAAGAATATATCAACAATATGCCATACAAAGGAAGCTAAACCTAGACACGTAATTACCACAAGCCTGTCAAAGAGGCAATTTTCGGTAACAGCAGTGGTAAAGTGACTTCTTGATCCCAGCCATGTTTGGACAAGTTCTTGCTTCTGAAGAAAAATATATGAAAGATAAGAAGAAAATGGGCTGGTATGTTTAGAAATTTTCTGTGTTCAAGATTTTATCATGATTCGATTCTTGTGTTGGGCACAGCGCTGTATGAGCTAGAAATGTAAGTATTTTCCTTTTCATCAACCACAGTACAGCATTGCAGAGAACGGACGTCTTTGCTCTGTAAAAGGTTTGAGCGGTTGTCAAAAACTCTTCGTTCCCTCCTTTTATTTATTTCTTGGAAGTTTTGGGGACTGGAAATAGGAAAATGGTCAGCCTTAACCATGTGTCACTGTGAGAGTGGTAGGGAATGATTGTATGTGGATTGAAAAATTTGAAATTCACATCCTTGGCTCCAGTAGACATTCCCCTTGACTTTGCAATCACAGTTCCTTTTTTTCATTACAAAGTAACCACACGTCACTTGTTTGTGAGCGGAG
>NC_050514.1:6020824-6043416 GCF_002922805.2 Oryzias melastigma
GATTTGTTTGTCTCAATTATTGTGCCTTTCAGTGCGCCTTCTTATATGACAATAGTTCAAAAATAGACCAGTAATCGATGGTGTGTCTTATAATCTTGTGCACCATATAGTGCAGAAAAATATGGCACAAAGAATATGTCAGAAATTCAACTTGAAAACTACTTAAAGCTGCATCCATGCTGCCAGTACAACCTCTCTACCCCTCCAAAAAACAAAAACAATTGAACAACAATATGCCATACAAAGGAAGCTAAACCCAGACACGTAATTACCACAAGCCTGTCAAAGAGGCAATTTTCGGTAACAGCAGTGGTAAAGTGACTTCTTGATCCCAGCCATGTTTGGACAAGTTCTTGCTTCTGAAGAAAAATATATGAAAGATAAGAAGAAAATGGGCTGGTATGTTTAGAAATTTTCTGTGTTCAAGATTTTATCATGATTCGATTCTTGTGTTGGGCACAGCGCTGTATGAGCTAGAAATGTAAGTATTTTCCTTCTCATCAACCACAGTACAGCATTGCAGAGAACGGACGTCTTTGCTCTGTAAAAGGTTTGAGCGGCTGTCAAAAACTCTTCGTTCCCTCCTTTTATTTATTTCTTGGAAGTTTTGGGGATTGGAAATAGGAAAATGGTCAGCCTTAACCATGTGTCACTGTGAGAGTGGTAGGGAATGATTGTATGTGGATTGAAAAAATTGAAATTCACATCCTTGGCTCCAGTAGACATTCCCCTTGACTTTGCAATCACAGTTCTTTTTTTCATTACAAAGTAACCACACGTCACTTGTTTGTGAGCGGAGACTTCTCACGATAACCAAACCTAGAAAAAAAAGAAGAAATCAAGACTTGCTTTCATTACAGGTACTTAAAAGCTCATTGGATTACTTCAGCTCACTAGCTTCTTGTTTCTTCTCTGAACTCAGGAAATTAAGCCCACTGCAGCAGCACCTACCAGGACTTCCTGACTTTTACCAGCCGAGAGAAAGTCAATGGAACTCAATGCTTTAAGACGGAACACTTTTAAAAGAAAAAAATGGGTATATCTCTGAATTAAAAATGACCATTTAAGGGCCTATGAAATGGGACAAAGCTTATTTATTTTAATTATATTCAACACAAGGACCCACCCAGAGGAAAATCATGATTTTGGTATTTTGGACAGTATTTTTTTTCATAATAGAGGACATTTATAAAATAAATTAAGTTTAAAGTTGCATTGCTGAGTATTTCTTTGTCCAAATCATTGTGAATAAGGAGAAGACAAAAAATGTTGTTGGAAAAAGCCGTAGCTGTGACGTAGGAGCTACAGTTGACAGGCCACAAGCTCCCTGTTCAGCTGCATCCACTTACAGATAAATAGATCCTTCATTTTCCTTCATTTTCATTTTAGGTCCAACATTTTTGTTGTACTGGTAATGTTAGGTTGGGGGTGTGAGGGGCTGTAAGCTAGCAGGAAAGAGAGTAAATAAAGGGATGATAGGAAGTGTGGGCAGGCTGAGCGGCCCACGAGTCCGAGGTGATTTTCCTGCTAGAAAACCACATCTTTTTTCTTGTTTTGTTTTGGCTAATCATAATTAATAGTCCACTGGGAGCACTTTGAAAGTAGATTAAATGATCGGTGTCTTTAAAGAGCAAGGGTGGCGGTGAGCAGTTTTCTCCAATGCTGACTGAAATTAACTATTGAATTACTGCTCACGTTCGCTTAAAATGAACACAAGCAAAGTACATTTTTATCAACTTCACAGTTTATTTCCTATTTTTATCCCAAGTGTACACAGTGTACCTGTGATGCAGCTTGAAATCCAAACTGCACAGGAGCTGCATCCTTGACCCTTTCTCCAGCACCTACAACTGTAAGCAATTACCTCGATCACCTCTGGATTGTGCGTTTTTAGCGTGATGCAGGAGTGTCTCCTCTGGCTTGAATGGACTGGCCCCCTGAGATTACACACAGAGAAGCAAACAGTCAAACGTCATTGGAGTTCATGCTGCCTCTCTTCGAGACCCTGCATCTATCACCTATTACACTGTGGTCGAGTCTAAGACCTCCAAGGCTGGTTTGTGGGGATTTTTGGCACGCATCGGAGCTGCTTCTGTCGAAACGTCATTGCTTAAGAGTCAGTAGAGCAAGAGTAAAGTAAATTCCAGCGTTTTCTTGGAACCAAATTATATACAAGACAATATTTGTTTAAAGCAAATACTTGAACCCTAAAACAGTTTTTTTTCCAGAGCTATTTGACACAATAGAATGTGTTTTTGATTTGCACAAAGAAAATTACACTTCCCTTCTTCACCTTATAAAGATTTCTCCTAAAGCAAAGAGACAAAATTTATTTATGGGACATTTCTCACAGAAAGAAAAACCACAAAGCGCTCAGAAATGAAAGTTACAACCACATCAAACAACATAGAACTTAGTATAAAGAACGTTCTTAAAAGATAAACATAAAATAAAATGCTTTTTGACAAAAGCCCTAACCATTTCTTCTACGTAGGCTTTGGAGAACTGCTGATGACTAACGGCTCTGGTCTCATTCAATAATTTACCCTCTGCTGGATGTCAGAATTTGTAGAATTTGGCTTTCCACATTAAATTGTTGATGAATAAGAGGATCTAGACTCATTTGTGAAGGGAACAGATGGTGGAGTAACCCCACACCTGTTCATGGTAAGACCTGGGCTCAGTGGGACAAATAAATTTTCACATACAGCAGAAAACTAGAACTCCATGTGTTTCTGGAATAAAACGGCAGTTGATCTGCATGAAGGGGGATGTGTGCAGCAGCAAAGAAGCACGATTCATTTTAGCTCTGACCCTGATTTACTCTAACATCAGTGGGATTGACAAAACTGTCAGTTTTTGCTAAACTGCTTGTGTGCTTCATTAACCAAGACTTTAGGGGAAGAAAAAGTAATGCATACTTTGTTTTTTGTTTTTTTAGTCCCACTCTTTTGAAGCTAACCAAATCGTGTACTATATGCTTTGTGAATGTGTTATGTCACAGATGCACATCTGCTCTACATACTTTCAAAGTTTGTCATGATGATAAACGCACAAATCAAATGGTTGTTGATGCCTCCATGAATTATGTTCGCGTTCTTCAGCTGTTTTTGTGTAAAGATCAAATAAACAGCCTGGTTTTTGAGAGTATTTCTAACATTTCTAACATTTTTGAGTTAACTTCGGCCCACCATAGATAAATCTTTACAAGATCTTTTTTTTATTATAACTGCGACCCATTTTCCAGACATCTATGTATTTTTTTTTATTATTTTTCTTTCTGTTTTTCCATAACAAAGCTGCTATGTACATTCTCACAAAGAGTTTGTACAAGTTTGGTCATTCAATAAATGTAGGCTCTAAACTGTATAGCTGGATATCTCCAATATTGCTCACCATTTTTTTTTTTATAGTGCGGGGCTGTAAGCTTGCGAGGCAGCATGCAAACAGAGCTCACAACGATGGGGGAGAGGAAGGAGGCGGAGTTGTTACATACTAAATGACCAGCTCACAACTCAGGGGTGGATTTCTAAGAAGCTCCTGCTGATGTATAGAAAATATGCCTTAAAAAATGACACAGGCTTTTAGATTTTTGCTAAAAATCTATATTCATGATTATAAGATCACTGGAAACAGTTTCACAATAGAAAAAATATACAGTTGGAGTGAGTTTTAGACATATGCACTTTAACAGGAGCATCATAATGCTTAACAACAATAGATGGTTCAATACTGGTCCCATTCTTAACACCTCTGCCCGTGCAAAGACTGCTAACAAGGGATGCTGCTTGTGTGTCACCCCCTCCTGAGTTGTGAACCTGAGTCAAGCAAGACCCAGACAGCATCACACTGACAGATGACTCATCTCAAACAAGTTCAAATAATTTCTCCCTACTGAGTGTGAAGTCTCTATCCTCAGATATAAGACACTTCAGATGATGTCTTGCTGTCGGAAGTAAAACACAGCTTCCTGACACTGCTTGAAATATTTACTGGAAGTGGACTTTCAAACATTCAGCATTCATGCTGGGTGTTATTGCCCACAGAGATGCTACTTTCCATTCATAAACAGCCAGCGGAAACCACGCGAAACAATGAATGCCTTTTTGGTAGCAGAGCTCCCACTCACAGCCCTCCAAGGAACTTTTTGAAACACACTGTGGTTCCAGGTTTCTGTTGCTGGCTTCACTCATCCATTGTGAGGACTTCAGGCAGTTTACAACCCAAGGAGCAAGGAGCCCTGCATAAACCATTAACCTGCAGAAAGTGCTGCTGTCAACTAATATGTGCAGAGGGAAACTTGAGACAAACAAGATGCTATCTATTAATGTTACAGATGGTTTATCAATTTAGAGCTCAGTCATTCTGTTCACACAACAGGGCTGTGCATTCAAACATGCAATAGTGTGTCTGGGTTTTTTGGATATTTGATGGTTTTGTCAGCTGCTGTCAGAGGAAAGTAGGTTTGTGATGTTCATTTTTTAGATTTTTCTTTAAATAGATCATAAACTAAAAACAGAAAGTTCTACAAGAAGAACCAGATATTGTCACTGAAAATAGGTCCATCATCTGTTTGTTATTTCCAGAATTCATCTTAATTAAAATCAAAGTGTGGAATGGTTTGCATTCTCCATTAATCATGGTTAAAGATTCAAACCAAGGTCGTTTCTTTTACAGAATGTAATAAATTATCATTCAGCAAAGGAAGGATACAACCAACCAGTAAAGCAATATCCGCTATGAGCCGATCTGCATGAGAGGAGCTGGAGTGTCAGAAAGGAAGCTGAGAGGAAAACTGTGGTTTTAGGATCATGGTGCAAATTCCCTGCAGTTCTTCTGCAAAATCCATACAGAGATTTTACCGGCAAGGTTATTGTCTGTCTTCAGTTGTCTCATGCTGAAACAGTATCTTTGGATAGGACCTAAGACAATTTCTTTGTTTCTGGAAACTAATTCATGTATTCCACAAGATTACTGTGTGACGGCCACTTGAATTACTTATCCTGCATAAAATCCTGTTTACCTTTGTTCACTTTTGACATGGGAAGGATCACACATCGATATAAGGGTGGGGTCATCTGGACCTCATAAGATAGCACAAGGGTTTTAAATACACCGAGGTTGATTAACTAAATAAAAAGAGCTGTGGATGATTTAACCTGAACATGATGTGACTGACAGGAAAAACGGAACATGACAAAGCCTAAGCATAGATTCCTGACAGTACCCCTCCCCAAAAGGGGAGATCCCAGATGCCCAAAACACCCATGACGAGGGGTCCCTTACTAGCAAAACAAAAGTCCAGTTAACAGAACTCCTGCAGCCAGACGGATGTGAAGGGTATCAGAACCCCTCCTCAGGAACAGACAATAAGAGGAGCAGTCCAGGCTAATCTCCCCAGGGACAAGAAACATGAAGGGGAGCAGTCCCGGTGACCCTCCTTCAGGGATGAGTGTTGACCATCCTCAGGGACAGAGAACATGAAGAAGCAATGTGTGTTTGGTTGTGCCGCCCTTTGAAAGACTGGCAACCTATTCAGAGTGAACCCCACCTTCACCCAACAGTAGCTGGGATAGGCTCCAGCAGCCCAGTGAATGCATTCAGTTAAAAAAATGTATGGCTGTATGGATGTTCAGTAATAAGTGTATTACAATAAACTAACCATCCAAAATAATATTGTTCAAATAAGCATGAGACATGTCAAACTGATGAAAAAAGAACAATTATTTCTTTTGACTTTTAGCTGTCACTGATAATTTAATTTTGTCTTAAATTGCTGAGCCAAATTTCCTTAACATTTATTTAATTTTTATGTTCCTTATAGATGTGTCTAGTTCTTTTTTTTACAGTACTGATATCTGTCTGTTTTGTTGTTGTGGATTAACAACTTTGGAATTAAGCTGCTTTGATATGGTATTTAGTCTTCCTGAAGCACTCATTCTGTGAGGTCTCCAGTTTTTACTTTTTTCAAAAGACATAGCCTATGTTCAGGTCAGGATCTGGAGGTGAAGGACCTACTATGCAGGAGAGCAGAAACTCAAACATTTAATAAATAAACTCAAACACGACAAAACCCGTGGAGACACAAACAGGTGACAGAGATGAGCAGACAAAAAAAAACTGAAACTCAGACACTTATGTACACCAAGGAGGACAATTAACTGGATTGAAGATAACTGTGGATGAATGAAGACATAAACCTGGAGTGATTGAGAGAAAACACAGCATGAACCAACTTTAATGTCTTCCATACGAAATAAAATTTGAAAACAAAATGCAACAAAGTGTGGAGCATAGAAAACCACACTACTGATTTTCATGTAAAGTAGTACAGCGTTGTTTTAGTAAATTTACTTTTGATTTGTGATTAAGGCTTAATGGCAATTATAAACTCAATGTGAAGAAAATTGTGAAATATTTAAATTCTGCTCATTTGTAGTCACTTTTTTTTGCATTTCACAAAAGCCTTTTATGATGATTTTTTACTTCAAATTTCCTTTTTTATTTAAAGCAGTTAACTCAGTCAGACTTGATGATATTATGAGCATCTTTCAGTGTTCTGTATTGCCTGTCTTTGAAAATGTGACCTGTTTCTGCAAGTGACATGTCCATATAGCATAGCTGCCCTTACATAACATAAACCACTGTTTAAAGATAAAATTGTGCTATAGTTATTGAATATATCAGTTTTTTGCTGAGCATTTATTGAGTTTTGGTTACGATTCAAATCCTGAACCAAATCATTTTCCAGCACCCGAACAGATGTTGACTATAGGTGAAAACCAATGGAAAATCCAAGTTTTCCAAAAATGGATATGAAGAAATGGATATATTAGAGGGCCACATCCAGAGACTGTGAGAAGTAAATGTTTCTGTCTGAACTGGAGTGAGTCATACTAACTTTTCCAGATCTCTGGCAGAGCTGTGTGCAGGCTGGGTTGTGCCAGTAGCAATAGTTGGAAATAAGCTAATGTGGAAACTAAAGCCACACGCCACAAGATGGACGACAATGGTATGCCACAGAGCTCACACGTCCAACTTAATAGCAAAGCTGCGTCTTTCAGCATCAAGGTCACACACAAAGAAAGTGCTGCTACCAACGTAAGCTTTCTTCCATAGTAATCTCCCATAGGGGTTCTTAGTCATGTTTCCCAGTAGCGAATGCAATATAGGTCTGTATAAATCATAACCACTAAGTATGAAGTCTGTTTTCTACAAGGTATCTTCGTGTTGTTTTACTGCCTAGGGTAGATGCACAGAAAATAATTACACACCACATAGTTATAGTCAATCAACCAGCTCACAATTCATGCAGAGGATTAGCTCATGCAATCCTGTGGTTTAACATAAACGTCTGCCTCTCTCATGTCTTCATCACGGCAGAACATAAGCGCATGTTTCCTTAGAACCCCATTCGTTCTGAGACAGATGGAAAAATTGTACCAGCTTTTCTTTTTTTTTCCCTGTTGGATCTCAATGGAAAACCAAACTGTCTCCAATTTTCATCTTGTAATTATTAGGTTCAGTCCAGCTTATGTGCAATTATCTGCTGCAGGTTGACCACCTAAATGCCAACTTAAGCCCATCTCTCAGACGTCCTTAACGCAGAGGTTGTGACAACGCGCAGCAGTTAATGCAGCCCATCGTGCGGTGTAGCATTTTAAAAGGAAGCCAACGTGTGCTGATATTTTCTGTTGTTTTAACACCCACTGTTTGTTATTGGAGCAATCCTGGCAGCTTGTGTGCTTAGGAGAAGACAGATTTAGTTTCCTTAAGTATGTTTGTGTTTTTGAAAGTATTGTTTAATTTGGCAACATGGGGGTGTCTGCACAAGAAAGGCTATCATTCAGTGATTCAAATTGGATGTATGATTTGGTGGGATATTAGATTTTTAGATGGATTCATCAAGCTTTGACAAATGTGCTTGTCGTGTGGTGAACATGGCTGTGATAAAGGAGTTAAATGATAAAGCTTATAGGCAGAGACTAGATAACTAAAGCCAACAGCTTAGAGGTAATGATGTGTCCTTCAAGGCATCAGAGCGTATGGAGAAAGACACACATGCGAATGTGTTGCTGTTTGTTGTGAAGCTGAACGCTCTGTCAGCTGGATGACATGTGCCAAAAGAGGATTGCTTAGTGTGTGGATTAGAATAAAAAAGGTCTTTAACATTTATTTTACATTTTGTAAGAATGTGTTTTTTAGCAGATTTTCCCTGCATAATAAAAGGTTAACACATTTTTAAAAATTATTTAATGAAAATTGTGTTTTTAACATGTTCTTGTTGCATTTTTCGTATATCTACAGTAAAAAAAAAAAAAAAAAGATAAGCTCTAAACTGCATTTCTGAGTATTTCTTCATTTAAATTGCCATGAATAAGGAGCAAATAAAAATTGTTTGAAAAAGATTGTAGTTGTGATATAAAATCTACAGCTGATGGGCCAAAGCTCCCTCCGCTTCTCCATTCTGATGCATCCAATTGCAGACAAATAGATCCATATACGTCTTTTTTCCTCGTCTGAGCTGGAATCTGGATCAAAACTGTACAGCTGGATAGCTTCAAAATTGCTTGACATTTTTTGTTGCACTGGTAATGTTAGGTTGGGGTTATGAGGCCCTGTGAATCAGTGTAAAAAGAGGGATGATGGGAAGTGGGGACAGGCTTACCACACCAACAGTCAGGCCTACAATTCAGAGGCAAATTTCTGATGAAACTATGTCCTAGAAAATAACACAAGATTTTTTTTATTTATTTATTTTTTTTGCTAATAATGGCATAACCCTAATTAATAGACCACTGGGAATACTTTTACAATAAATTAAAAGATGATTTCATTGTCACAAATCCGGTTTTTAGGGTTAGTTGGATTTATTCATGAAGGGCTAACTTATTATGCTGATTCACACTTAAGGCAATTTGGGCAACAAATTCTTCCCTTTGCAAATACGCTGCTTGTCTCCTGCCAGAGCTTGACGCTACGACCGCATGTTGTAGAAGCTACCAGCCAATGTTTTTAGCATGATCGCTACATAGAGCGGTGTCTGTGGACATCTCACTTAGAATGTATGGAAGACATGGACGATGTTGAGAGATCAGGTTTATTTATTGTGAAGAGTTCTACAAAAACTTCGTTATGAGATTCTCCCATTACTGGGAGCTAGTTCATTCTCACTCCAGGAGCTGTGACCGAGTTGGAAGGATCACTGTTTCGCATTAAAACAAAATAAAAACAAAAGTAAAATTAGGGGACCTTTTGGTTTTTAATTGTTATGTCGATGAAAATAAGAAAAATGTCTCAAAGTTCAGAAGGCCCAAGAGGCAGTTCCCAAACATCACAGTGGCTCTCTTATATTGAGTGAGTGAGCTCCGCTGGCTCCTGTGAGGCTGGCTGGATGCAGCCAGAGAGTTGCTGCAGGGAAACGCTGGTGATCTGTCTAGAGTGATCCTGCCTTTGCCCAACAGTAGCTGGAATAAGCTCTGACAACCCCACGGCCACAGCGGGTTAAGAAAATAGATGGAAGTTCAGGACAAAATCGCTTGCATTGGATTAGTATTTTACCCGCCGATCTAGTCACTGAAAACAAAGCTATGTTTCTGATTGGCAGACAGACCAGACTGCCCCGTGGCTCAAATTGGACAGCAAGACTTCAAATCACCTCAAATCCTTAGCAAATTGTGTTTGGTGAGAACACAGCATAACAAAGAAACTTTTGCAAAAACGTAGAGCTAACTCCATACCAAATACAAATTCAGAAGGCCAATGTCCAATTACAGCAGGATCATCATAACTTAAAGCCAAATGATTATCACTGTTTTGCTCAGTTCCAATTCGAGTATCAAAATGATCCCAGGGTTGTCAAGAACCAGACAATAGTGGTGACCTTCTGTTATGACTGGTTGGGTCTGGAAAAGACAAGAAAAAGGTCAACAAAAAAGGAAAACACATTAGCATCTGTTGGTAACACCAGTAGGTTGGCAACAATGACAAATACATTTGTGGTCAGTTAAGTTAGGAGACAAATTGGAATATGTTTTTTAATTAAAAAAAAAAAATCAAACACATTTATATTATAAATCCTTCTCAATTTACAATAAACAGTGTTTGCGATTCTAAGCTACAAAAGCCATGATGTCACAAGTAATCTTTCTGTTTATATTTATTGTCTGCTTGGTGGCAAAGTCGAGCACATAAAGTGCTACTTTTCTCCAAGAGAAAGAGTATGTCACGTAGCATTAGCTTTGCTCAGGCTCAATTGAAGTCAGGCGTTTTCCCAATAGATGTCGCCATATTGGCTGAATGAGGCATCAGTGATCTTTGACCTCTACCAAAATGGGAAAATAGGAACAAAAGAGTATTACAGCTATTGAAATGCACCCAGTAAAGCCTATTGCAAGATTCAACCAATCTCAAGCATAAAATAAAATGATGAGGTTGAAATTCACTCACAGTATTGTTTTCTAATGCAAAGATTCTGAGGTTGGAGGAAAAAAATCTAACTTTGTTATTTATATTTTAAAGTCAGAACCCTTAATGGTGAAATAGACTTGTTGTAAGCCTCCTTGTGGTTCTTTTTTGAACTAAGCTACTTTTTTAAAAAATTAAGCTATAAACAGGAAGTGAATGCGAACAGAAGACTATCTCATGGATCTATCTGCCATTTTTCCTTGCTTTCTTTTTGAAAAACATCTAAATCAAGCAATACACCCAGTGTGTCTGTCAGGCCCAGGGACCGTCACTGAACACATAGACGATCAGGGCTGTGTTTTGCTTCCAAAAAATTGTGACCTCCAATCCTCACTTTAGAGATGCATGTGTCTGAGCACTTAATGTGTTTCACTCGTGTTGACATTTCTGACAGGCTGGCATCAGCCTTGCTTCAAGGCTCTTCAGTTAGAAAAATGATCCAGTGGAAAGTATTCTGCTCACCAAGGTACCCTAGAGGAAAATTTACCCCAAGACTGGACAGCCAAAGGCACAGAGAATTAGAAAAAAAGAATGCCAAGTCTTACAGGCTTCTGAGAAGGATGAATGTTACGGTCCATGAACGTTCATTTTTATTTATAATTGGAGGAAGATTAAAAAATATGTTTTGCCTGGAAGGGTGACAAAGACTGCTTATTTTCTCTAAAACAATCAGAAAAGAACAAATGAGGTCTGCATAAGGGAATTTGAACAAGCCATGCAGAAAACAGTTGATTGACCTTAATGTCCTGTCTGTCAAAAATATAATGCAAGATTTGGAAGTTATGTCTCAATTTTAAAGATCATAGTGAAGGTGAGAGGTTTTGTGTTTTTGAAAAATTATCAGCCATCTTGATTAAAAGTTTAGTTAGTCATACAAAAAACAAGACTCACTGTTGTGGAATGGCTCTGCTAAAGTTTGATACCAGTAACATAAATGCATTGACAACACAAAGAAAGCTACACGAAAGAGAATGCCAAAGTAAAAACTCCATGAACACAAAACTTATATTCTTTAAATGTGTATTCCCCTCTCACCCTCTGCGGGTGGTTTCTCCTCCAAGCTAAGGTCCCCTACCAGTGGCCTGGGAGCTTGAGTATCTTAGCTGTTCCTAGCACTGCGCTTTCCTGGACTGAGATGTTTGAGGTCTTTCCATGGATCTGCTGTAGCCACTCCTCCAGTTTGGAGGTTACAGCTCCGAGTGCTCCAATTACCACGGGCACCACTGTCACTTTCACCTTCCAAGCTTTCTCCAATTCCTCTCTGAGTCCCTGGTTTTTCCCCAGTTCCTCATGTTCCTTCTTCTTGATGTTACCATCGCTTGGTACTGCGACATCCAACTGCTCTCCTCTGCTCTTCCTACAGGATCTTTGCTCTCTCATCCTCTACCACTTTCAGAGTCTATTATTCCAGCCTATATTCTGCACATATGTTCCAGTATACTATTGCAGCCACTCCAGGGGTGGTAGTGGTGCAGCAGTCGGGTGGTCAACTTCTGATTGCAAGTTTTATTCCACCCATGTGTTGAAGTGTCCTAGGGCAAGACACTAAACCCCACAGGGTTTAGTTGATGTCAGTATTTGGCTATCAGTGTGTGAATGGGTGAATAGGACTGTGACTTTAACACGTTTTTGGCCTTTGAGGAAGGTAGAAAAGCGCTAAACAAGTATACACCATTTACCATCCATCCATCTTCTTCTGCTCATTCGGGACTGGGTCGCGGGGGCAACAGTCTAAGAAAAGTAGTCATCAAAGAACAAATGTTTTGGTGATAGAGATAGATGAAAGGACAGGCGGACGAATGGAGACTATTTAGCAACACAGTTCTTCAACATACTGGTGCACTGAATTGGGTCAATTATACTTGCATAGAGTCACAGACACTTTACTGTTTCCTTTGTTATTCTTCTGTCACCTGAATGTGATTTCATTGCTTCAATTCCAATTTTGCTTTTACTTTGTCACTCCTTGTGATTGTTGATACATATTTAATTAAAATTATTTTTTGTTAAAAAACTGTTTCTAGATTGGATTTAAAATAATTAGTCATCAAAAAATTCCAGTGGCCAACAATATTTATTTTTTTGCAGAATTAAGCTAATTTATAAAAGTAATGAATAATTGCTCAATTTATTAATAATTAAATAATTAACAAATAATATATACATATATATATATGAATATTTCAACGCTGTAAAGTAGTTTTTGTTGCGACTAAGTCCCTTTTTAGGTCTCGACTTTAAGATCATTTGAAAAAACAGTCTGATAATCAATCAAGCTACTTAAAAAATTCCCTACAAATTGATTAAATCATACCAGACATTTTAGCATAATATATAGCAAGATATGAAGAATTAATATCATGATCCACTAACACAGAAAATAACTTCACAGCGTGGTGAAGCGTTCACCACAAACCACAGAGATCCTGCAGGCTGGTGCCTCGTCGTCATTCAGCCAAACAGCTGGTGTCCAGGAATGAGGCGTTTCAATGGAAATACCAACTCAGACGTCTGAACTTTTTCAACGGGCCATTCCGTCAAATGATTTACTATAAAAGGACAGCATGGTTACCGGAGAAGGGTGCAGAGCAAGCGGGGTCCCTGCATGCTGGGTCTTTCCTCTGCCAGTCAAAGGTAAATATTTCTCCTGTGGATGTGAACAGCTGAACTCTCAACTTATAATCCCCCTCTTTATGACTTACGAGTCCTTTTTTAGGAGCTCTGGCTGCAAATACGTCTCCAGTTTTGCTGAGTTTCTTCATTCCTTTAGAAGAATCACTCTGATCCTTTATCGTCCTTTGATCAAAGTGTCCTAACCAGTAACACACACATTTAGACAATTAGACCATGAGTTTTTATCTTTAGCTCAGCAAAAAGGCAGGCCTCTCACCTAATTAGTTTGCTCTGTTTCAGAACTTCTAATACACGAAGGAAGCACAGACGGTTTCCAGTCAGATGTGACTTGATGTGAAGCATCAGAGATAAAGGGCTAAAGGGACAATGAAAAGCAGATTGATGAGCGCTTTTAGTCATGATAACAAGTTTTCTTTTTAAAAGACATGCTCTGTGTTTAATGGACATGAACTAAATCCAGAACAATGTAACTAATACATTAAAAAAGCAAAGACATAGTATTGTTTAATAAGACAATATTTAAGTATGACAAAGATGGGAGTGGTTTAATTGTGTTACATGTGTACTTTTTTATTGGGATCCAATACCTTTGCAGTGTAGAAATTGCATCTAAATGCCATTTATTGAACATCATGGTGAGTCTTGTTTTTGGGGCAGAAACATAGCTCCGATTTTGAGAGAATTCAATCAAACCAAAAACATTTCAAAACAGTCAATCTAAAGTTGTTAGATCTGTCAGCCATAGCTACTTCAAACACAGCGCAGAAAATTAAAGGAAACAGACACAAACTCGAAATTCTCTCAGTAGGCATCGCATTAAGCTCAATGGCTGTCTATAGGTGCAATGTCCCTTACTGGTTTGCACCGAGCTTTTTCTTTTTGTTGTTCTAGTACTAAAGATTCAGTTGTCACATGCCACATCCTTGTTCAAGAAGAATTTTAAAGCCATATGTGGTTCCAACTGGCTCCTCGTTAGTTCAGACAGGAACTAAGCACAGCTAAAAGTCCTCAAAGCTAAATCTAAGGTGGAGGTCAAGCACAACCATAGGAGCCTCAAAGCAGAGACTAAAGATGTCAGAGTCCAGGCAAGGGTCAGGGTAGGCAGCAGACAATCAGAGAAAGAGCAGGGTCAGGTACACAGAAGATTGGTCCAGAATGAAACGCTTGGTAATACAGGCAGGGTGGCACAAACAATACTTCGCACTGAGTGAGGCTCTGTATAGTGGTTAAGTATCATGTGGGTGACAGACTGGCGACCTGTCAAGGGTGAACCCTGCCTTCGCCCATCAGTAGCCGGGACAGGCTCCGGCACCCCCGCGACCCCGAAAGGGAAAAACCGGACAAGAAGATGAATGAATGAAGTTTAAAAAAATAAAAAAAAAATAAAAAAACTAGGGCATGGCTCTGCTGTGAAGAAACAGTATTTTGGGGATACCAGGAGCCAGCTCAGCCATAGGAACATCGCCACAGTGCCCACCCCAACAGGGACAGCAAGCTGCAAAGTGAGACCCCAACCGGCCCCGAAAGAGCGACAACCGCAGCAACGTCCCCAGACAGAACCGGCAACTCCTGGTATAAAGAATCCCCAAAGGGAAACACTGGGGCATAAAACCTTAAAAGAAAGATAACAAAATGTCATAGATAAAATGTACTGCATGTAAAAACATAAAATAAAAATATAATTAAATGCACAAAATAAAAATAGATACCGATAAAAATATATATTAAAACTTGATAAACAGTACATAAATAAATATAGTTTAAGACTATCTAAAAGCCATGTTAAAAAGGTGGGTCTTGAGGTTCTTCTTAAAAACTTTTATGGTCTCTGCGACTCTGAGACTCTCTGGCAGGCTGTTCCAGAGGCGAGGACCGTAATGCCAGAACGAAGTTTTGGTCCTCACCTTAGGAACAAATAAGAGGCCAGTGCCAGAGGACCTCAGGGTCAGCGAGGGTTCATATCTTAAAAGAAAGTCACTTAAGTAAGAAGGCCCAAGACCGTTAAAACATTTATAAACAATTAAAAGAATCTTAAAATCTTTGTCTTTATCTAAATCTTTATTTTTGTATGCTGATACAATCTTGTTGCTCTTCATTAAACAGACTTTTGAGGCATCAACAGCCTGCCTTAACAGTTGTTTAGTGTCATTTGTATTTACTGACATTGACTTTAAATGGTGAGATAACTAAAGTCATCGTATATTTAGAAACACTTGAATTACCAGGATATATTCTATTGTTACAAACTGCCCATGATATACAGTATCCATAAAAACTGTTTTAGGCTTTAAAGTATCTTGGATTTTTATTAAATCAGGACACGTATTTTCAGAAACATGTTGTAAATTTGTTCTGTTAAGTTGAGGATGAAGCTTGGATTCTGTCACAGATATAAATCCAGCTTTTCCCTCAGAGCTCATAAACTTCTTGTATCTGTAACCTTTTTACCTTTGCTGGATTATGTTGATGTTTTGTAAATAGATGCCTCCACAAAATACCTTCAGTCTTTAAACCCTGAGTACCATTGTGCACTGAGATTTGTAACAGACTGCAGTCATCTCAGTCATTGCTGTGAACTATATACCAAAGGAGAGTGGCATTCATTAAGAATGTGAAAGTATTCTCACTTGATGACTCTGATCTACAAAACTCTTCTTGGCCTTTTCCCAACTCATTTCAGTTCACGTCTACAAAGGTCAAGAAGTCATTTTGCTCTCTGTTCAAGACCCATTTATCATTTGCTTCTTCCTTGCGTTAGGACCAGTCTGGAGGAAACATGCCTTTAGTTATATGGTACTTTTTATTTTCTTTAAAAATTGTAATTTTCATTGACTTGTCTTTCAATTATCATTGATTTATAATGACTTGCTAGATACTTCTGGGCCCCTTCAAATGAGATCTTAATCTGAAGAATAGGTCTTTATCTGGTTAAGATTTTAAATTCATTGATATGCCATTATTCCATTCATCTTCTTATCTCGCTAAATCCTTTTGGAGGTCACGGGGTTGTGAGGGCCTGTCCTGGCTTCTGTTGGGTGAAGACCGGGTACACCCTGAACAGGTAGCATCTGTTGAAGGCCTGTACGATCACACACACACACACCTAGGAACATTTTAGAGTAACCAATTAACCTATGAAGCAAATTTTTGCCTGGAGAAAACCCACAAATGCATGATGAGAACATACAAACTCCACACAGAGATGTCCCAGTTGGAATTTAAACCAGGGTCTTCTTGCTGTGAGGCCAGAGGGCCAACCACTGAGCCACCGTGCAGCTCATTGACATGTCAAACACCATGAAAGTAAAAAGAAAAATGCTTTTGACTTACATTATTTGTCTGTCTAATAGAACAAACTGAACTATTATCTTAATTTCCCACAAAAGTTTTCGAATAAAACTATTGCACAAGCAAGCCTATCTCTTAAGCCAAATCCAAAATCTTCCCCTAGCGCTTCTCCCTACCCCTCCAATTGTAGGGACATTTGTAGGGGTAGGGGTATTCAAAATTGTTTAACAGGGACTTTTGACTGGGTATCCTTCCACCACGAGGGTGTTTTGTGTTGCACTGTGCCGTGAAGGAAAAGCATTTTTTTTTATGTGGGTGTGCTCTAAAGCACATAAGTTTACATTTAAATGTTATTAATGACTTTTGGTATCAGCATGTCTTTTTTAAGTTTTTCTGTATTTTCCGAGCACTGGCGGATACACAATAACGTAGAAAACTGACGAATAGTGATGGTGATGTCTTTCATGGGTAGTGTCATCCGAATTTGAAGAGACTATAGGACTATAGACTATAGGTTGGTGAAGAATTTGGATTTGGCCTAACGGTTAAACATGTGGGGTTGCAGCACAGATTACGTTGTATGACACCCTTGAGAAACTTTGTTTTCACACAATATTAACACACTAGTGATCTTCAGAACCTCTTGTCATGGATTTGACTCTAAAAGAGAATAGTGTCAAGAAGTTGTCAAATTCTAAGTGGCAGACAACATTTTGACCTCTCAAAGCAGGCAAATAAAATTCAAAATGTTTTTTTTTCTTTTACTTTTGATAAAAATCATAAACGCAAATGACGGTAGAAGTTTCAGTCACATTCCTATACTTCTGAAGTAAGCCTTAGACTGTTAGTGGAGAGGCTGAGACTGTAGACTTCAGACTGCCCATCAAGCTGTGTAAGCAAGGCACTAATGGAAGAAAGCGCAGCCGACTTAAAGCTGGAGCAAGCGTGAGCCTTCCAGACTTTGCTGCTTTCCAGAAAGGTCGACCACACAGCCAGATGAAGACCTCTCCTGTTTTTCCTGAAGATCAAACCAGCTTTCCCTGTGAGCCTGTGTTCGGATTAGGAGACTAAAAGTTCAGTCACTGAGTGTTTCTATGCCAGTGGGGGGCAGAGAGGGGAGCTTCAGGGGATCATTGTGTTTTTTCATAAATGTCATGGCTCCTTCTCAAAATATCATAAATAGTTCACTGTGAATGTTTTATTTAGCTAAAAAAGATGATCAAGTCTGAAACTGATAAAGCTCCATTTTGTTTAAAGGGCCTATACCATGCTTTTATTAAGCCTTTCAGAGTAAACTGTATCCATATTTATGAACCTATATTACCTTTGGCACACAGAAGAGCAAAGTGTTAATGAAATGTGAGTTAATTTCATGAGTTCTTTTCCTACCTGGAAGTAAGACAACTCGATCTTTGAGGCTCCGCCTTTCACTCCTTGTGGATGCCGTCCATTTCATGTCGTTCTAGAGCTGGCCTCTGGGGCATGTCTGCATTTCATCCACGAAAACAAACAATATCTGAACTGAAGCAAAATACTGCTTTGGGGTTGTTTTTTGTGATAAATTACCATTATGCTACACTTAGAAGTTAAAAAAAGTTGAGTTTGCATAATATCGGCCCTTTAGGTTTTAAATGAAGCCAAAATTCAATTCAAATTCAAATAAAACACATTATTGTTGCACAAGTATAGGCAAAAGACAAAATAACTGAGTTAAATTAACGACCTTTTTGTACTTTTAAACTTTATATGCGGAGCTTACTACTGCATACAGATCCTTATAATAGTGCTGTCAGGCAATTTATTAATTGTAATTAACAACCTAATTAATCTATTTTTAATCTAACCCACTGATCGCAGTCAAAAGCCTCATTTCGAATAATTTTCTTTTCAGTGCATGTCAAAGTGGCACAATAATAAATCAAAATACATCTAAAAAAGGTGCTTTATGAAGTTTATTTTAATTTTAGCCATTTTTTTTTAGGATGTTTTGGAGTTTAATCACTCTTGTGGGGTCCAGATGACCCCACCCTTACATAGAGGTGTTAGCCATTCCATGACAAAAGTGGACAAGGTGACAAGACTTCATGTCTGTCATTGGACACCATTAAAGATCTGCAATTATTGAAAAAAAAAAAAGTTCAGTGCACCGTCTAGTGGGGTCCAGATGACCTCACTTTTAATGTATACAAGGCTAGGAGAGCAGAAGGGTTAACTAATATTTCAGCTACATGCTAGCTGTTTTGGCTAATACAGGCTTTAAAAAATATATATATTTTTGGGTCTATTTTGAAGTTTAACAATTTTTTTCGGCTACATGTTAGCTGTTTTGGCTAATCTAAGTTTATTTTAGTTTTTGAGGATAATTTGGTATTTAGCTAATATTTCAGCTGGCTATCAGCTTCAGCGTTTTCAGCTATTAGCTTCAGCGTTTTAGCAATCACTTTCAGCATCTTCAGCTATCAACACTAGCATCTTCAGCGGCCAAATTCAGCTTGCAGCATTCACACGAGCATTATCGCAGGTAATGCTATATATCTAGTTCATAATTATGTTAAAAAATTATGGTTTTAAAGTTTTAAAAATGTTATTTTAGAGTGTTCAATAAATGTTTATCCTGTTCGTCCTGCGGCCTAAGGTGTGTTTTGGCCCCTTGTGCGATTGAGTTTGACACCCCTAATATAAATAAACAAGACTAAAGTACTAATAATTTATTCATTATTATTATTTTTTGTAAGTAACCATGGTGTAAGCGGAATGTTGCCCATCAATCCTTTCAGCCTCCATCATCCATTAATTTGGAATGACAAACAAATCATCGGGCATTATCGCTTACATAATGCATTATAGTTATAGATTAAAAATGAGTTTAACACAATTAAAAAAATAATACGCTAAATTGTCTTTAATTAATCAATTCACGTGAGAATTTGACAGCCCTACATTATTTATTTATATTTAACATCATGTACGCTTTTTCAGCTTTTAGATTTTTCTTTCTAATCATCTACTTATGGCATGAAATGAAAGAGATTTTATATAAAGACTTGATAAAGTGAGACAACATTTCTTTTGACATCACATATGTATCAAACAACAAAATGTGAGAGCTGTTTTCCAGATTTGTTTTGATTCCTTCTTTGAGCTTTGCCAGCTTGTAAAAGTCCACTTTAACTGCGACCACATGTAAATCCTTTTGTCTAGCTGTCATAGAATCAAAGCGAGCGGACTGCTTTCCAGGCCCTTTGTGGTGTGTGAGACAGCTAAACAATGGGAAAATAAAAATTAAAAAATGTAAGCGTGCATCTGGTTATTCAATCTTGGGCTTTTTTCCCCCAAAAGAGGACCCCAAATTTGAAAAACTTCTTACCTAATAATTTAATTAGTAAATTCCTTCATAAATCTTGTTACGCATCACTCAATAGGAAAATGTTAACAAGGTTATTTTAAAAAATGGTAAGATTGTCCATATATATTTAAAATTATGACAGCGGAGTTTAAAAAACTTCCCCCTTACCCCTGACAAGGTCATGAATCAGGGTCAGGAGGGGCTGAGGACTCTAAATCTAACCCCGATGACCAGCAGGTGAAAAAACAGAGCACACGAGATTCCTTGGGAAAGGAAAACATATCTGGAGAAGAGACTTGGATGAATTGAAAGAGGTGGAAAGGGACTCAAAAAGGAGGTAAGACTGGAGCACTGAAGTAGCAGTGGAAATGTCTGCTCATGGCTGAGTTATGCATCACCTATACAAACATCTACACGGTACAGAGTGTGAGCTGTGTACCAGTATGTCTTTGCAAATTAAACAGACAGTTTTTCTTCTTTATGTGGATCCTAATAAGTTTGTTTATTATTTTTCTTTTGTGTAGACGTTTGTTCGTCTGCAGCTTTTTCTTCACCTCCTCTCCTGCAGAGAAGACGGTTTGTGCAGACTGGAACACACTGTGGAAGGTGAAATCTGAGCTCCTGTGTATTAAATGTTCCACTTGTGCAACAGTTTCTGCTAAAGGAAATCTTGCGGTGGGATGGTGTCAGAGGATCAGATGGTGGGGGTGGGAAAACAGGAATTGATTTTTTGACATAAATAAAAGCGTGGCCGTTCCGGTGTCGGCATTGGTCAGCGGGTGGCTACGTGGCGTTGAAAGAAAAAAAGTCTTGCCACATCCATGTTTCATCATCCCTCTTCATCCGTGTCTGTTTGAGTCCAAAGTTGTCATCTTGTCATTGATTTACTCACCCGTGTCTTATGCTGGCTGTACTGTGTTTTCAGTCAGGGGCAGCTGACTGTCCGAAAGCAGAGAATGAAAAAAACAATATTACATTTTTTATGTAAGTACCATGACTGAATAACCTTAAAGTTCCACTCCAATCAACATAGAAACTCACATATAGTTCATAAGAGATTTGCCAGAATCCTACCCCCACTTCCCATTAATTATCTGTTTACATTCTTCCACTAGCTTACAGCCCCTCACAACCTCAACTTAAAGGATAACAAAACACTAAATCAATTTTTTCCATAAATTGGGCTTTAAAGGTGCTGTTTGTTAGTTTTTGCCTCATTTTTTTACTGTTTTAAAACAAACTTGTTTAATTCTTGAAACTGCAGTCTGTGTGCTGCCCCCTAGTGGTTAAAATATGTATTACAGTTGAATTTTGTGATTTGTCAACTGGTCTGTGTTCAACAGGTGGACTTACCATTAAGCAAGGGTAGATGACTGCTTAGGGTCCCCAACACTTTTAGGGACCCAAGCTGAATTTTAGAATGATGGCCATTCTAAAATGGCCATCATTATCTGACTCTGTCATTAATGTTTTCACTATGGAGACAGTCAGTGTTAAAAGGGACTTTGAACTTGCAATACTTTTACCATCCACTAGATGGCGGCATAAGCGAGACACCTTCTAATCGGGAGCTACGGGGATCAAATCCCACTTGGAGCCCATGGCATTTTTTTTTTCTTTAACCCAAAACTTGTCAATGTAGATGCACCAAACATTTTTAAGATTTACCAGCACTATAAATGACTAGATGGCGATTTTTTGCGGGGGATGGGGGCTTGGTGGGGCTTGCTTCCTTTTCTTGCCAGCTGCAAGAAAAGGAAGAAGCAAAGAGAAAGCCAAAATTTTGTTGTTACGCTTCCAAAAGTGCAGGAAGAAAGGAAACTATAGGAAAAAGAAAAACCAAATCAAAAGGAACTCAAAAAGACGAAAAAGAAATTCTAGAATGAGAAGAAGTAAAAAGAGAGGAAAGGCAAAAGGGGGGGAAGAAAATTGTCATTTTGAGATTGTTTTTTTTTTTCTTTACACCACTCCATAAGGGTATTGTTTTGTTCCATCATTCAATCAAATACTTTTTGTTTCTTCTGCCTATATTAGTAAAACCTGACAATTTAAATAAATAACATACGTTACCTTGGGAAGGGATTAAAAAAAAGAAATTGTTAATACAACCACCGCAGAGGGTCTCATCTTATTGTTCGCTCTGACCCCTGAATTGCTATGTCTGCCACTGCTTAGTCCCAAGACATTTCAGAAGTTTCATGTCATCATACTCTGCAGCTCCAGTGTAAAAGCCCCGTCCATCTTTGATTCATTAATGGTCCGTTTTTATCGTGTTAGCTTTAGCATGGTTAGTATTGCCTTCGATTGTCAAAAAAACTATTGGCTTAAAACAACTTTTCAGTGGACTTTGAAGTTAGACAACAGAGGTCTAGTGAGATTGGATCCAGCGAACTCCCTCCTGGCGATGGGATTTGCAATGGGTGTTTCATACATTAGCCTTTATTAGCTTATGACGCTAGCGTCCTTTTACCACTCAGACACTGGTCCCCTTCTGTTTGGACCATGGGCACCTCAGGAGATGGTGGAGAAGTAAGATCCTCAACCTCCACAGAAAGTTCTGAGGTGAAACTGGCTTTGGTCTTCATGTTGAAGATGCAGAGTGACTGTGGTACCTCCAGCTAATCTAACTGTCAATCACAGATCCAAACCACACCTCCCTCGTTCAGTCTACCTCTTTTTTGGGCATTTTTCAAATCTGTGCTGAGTGTGAAGTCAGCCTCTAACTGTCACATACCAGTTTGATGAGGAAAACAATGATGTACACAAATCTATTTGTCTATAAGTGGATTCATCAGAATGGAGCAGAGCAGATAGCTTGTAGCCTGCTGATTGTATTTTCTACATCCCAGGTATAACC
>NC_050514.1:6043807-6052702 GCF_002922805.2 Oryzias melastigma
TCTTTTACACTTGCAGCTGTAAAATGCTTCAGAGCGCTATTGCTTTCAGCAATCAGACGCAATTTCTTCAGGAATTGCAAATCTAGTTTTATTTTATTATTTCTTTTCTTTTTTTTT
Source organism: Oryzias melastigma (assembly GCF_002922805.2). NCBI lineage: Eukaryota > Metazoa > Chordata > Actinopteri > Beloniformes > Adrianichthyidae > Oryzias > Oryzias melastigma. The sequence goes on from NC_050514.1 coordinate 6,043,925, forward strand.
TGTTCCAATCTCTGCACTGAGCAAAAAAGACAATTCAGAGGGGGAATTAGAATGTGAATTAAAGGTTTATTTCCAAACCACTTGAGCAGAAAACCTTTTTTTGTAAACAGGTCTATAAATGTGTGTTTAAATCTGTGACTATTTGTGTGATTTATTCCAAGAAGGAGTACAATTATTCAACAGATATCGTGCATTAATAATATGTATGATTTACACAGCTCCAAAGGGTATGAGAGGAAGAAAAACATGTTTTTTTTGACTGTTGGCGTGGAGTAAGCCCGCCTTTTTCTCCATTATCCTTCTGCTTATTCTCTCCCTCTAGCTTACAGCCCCTCACAACCCCTAACCTGACATTACCAGTGCACCAAAAATGGCTAGCAATAACAGAGGTATCCAGCCATACAGTTTTGAGTCAGATGCCATCTCAGACAAAAAATGAAGACGTTAATGGATCTATTTGTCTGCAAGTGGACGCATCAGAATGGAGCAGAGAAGGAAGCTTGTAACCTTCCAATTGTAGCTTCTACGTCACACTCTCACTTTTTCTAACAGCATTTTTTTATCTGCTCCTGATTCACAATAAAAAAATACTCAGAAATGCAATTTTGAGCTTATTTTCTTTATTAATGTCCTCCATCATTAGAAAAATACCACAAAAATATGTTAAAAACACAGTTTTCATCAGAGTGGGTCCTGTGCAACATTATGTCTTTCCCGTGTGTCCAGATCTGTAAATATTGTATATTGAGCATATCTCCTTGGCATCTTTAGTGTGCAGATACGATTGTAAGAATTAGATTGATCCCAACTGAATTGTTACTTTAGCTCAGTTTTTTATCTGGTTAAACTACCAGTTTCTAAAGCTCCAAGTTAGATTTCTTGTTTTTGTATTTTGCATTCAATTAACTCCCTTTTTACTGTAATAATGGAACAACATACAAACATGAAAACCCCAGAAGAGGTTGAAATATTTGATATTTGCTGTGTTTTGAACTATCCATTAAATGTTGCCTGTTCATTTGAGCTTGTCTGAGATGTCATGGATTGAGCCTTTAGGAGAAAATGCTGGGAATTCTAAAAGTAAAGTTACTTGAGGCTGAAATTTGTACAAATTCTAAATTTATTGGTGCAAATCTAATATACTACCTGTTAAAATTTAATTGTAAGTGGGCTGTTTTTATCTTCAATTGGCTTGAGGTCTGAAAAAAAGTCTAGGGTTTGATTTCTTTAACCAAAGATCTCAAAAAGGTGCAAAATATGGACTTTCATAATTTATACAGAATTATAAAAACTGAAAACCTAAAAATGCAGGAAATTTAAGTTCAAAATGTAATTATTCTGATAGTAAATAAAATGTTTTTTGCATATTATTTTATGTTTTCATCTATGCAAAATGTTTGGGTCTTCACTTTGTCTTCTAACACAACAATGACCCAAAACACACAGTGCTGCAGGTGAAAAACTCCCTTCTTCAGAAGACACAGGGAACATGAATGACTGGCCCTCACAGAGTCCAATCCCACTGAAAAGAGTAGAACGAACTGAAGACAAAGTCCTTACCAGAGAGCCATCAAATCTAGAGGAGCTTGAGAGATTAACCAAAGAAGAATGGGCGAGGATTCCTCAGGAGATGTAACATCAAAAATCCTTTTTTTTCTATTTGATTTCTTTGGTTCTTGGTGTGGTGCTTTCTCTCGAGAGAAAGCTAAAACTGAGGTTTTTAGAGTGTGTAAATTGGGAGATAACCCTCTGTTAGAATTTGGTTTGGTAAAATTTAAGGAAATAATAGCACAACAGTTGTTTTTCCAAGGTCAATAAAAGGTCAATTCTCAACAGAGCTAGTCATTTTAACTCTGGTAGTTTTTGTTGTTGTTGTTGTTTTAATTAAATTATCTTTTTTCTACATGCAAATTAAAATCATTTAAGCATCCAAAAAAAAGTGTAAGAAAAAGCTGTGACAAATGTATTTGCTCTGTTCAACAGCATTTAGGAAATAATATAGGAAAACAGACATTTTCATAAGAGGGCAAACAACTTAACAGAAATGATCTAAGTTAGCGCATTTATTTCTTTTTTCTATCTGCAGCCCAGTACCAAGTGACCCACGGAACGGTGCTGGTCTGTGGCCTGGGGGTTGAGGACCACTTCATTAGCTGACTAATAGACAACATGTGTCAGATGGGAAGAAACTACCCAAATGGCTTGTTTACAATGTGCTAGGGATGGTGGGACCACAACGCATGTATCTGTGAGAAAGTCGTCTTCTAGAGATCTAAACTCAAATGGAATAGACGTTAATGAATTGGTGTCTGTCAGATGCATAATGGTGTGAACTTTGAAATGGTTTAGATATCCATACGATGTGTCTGATGACTAACCAAATCTGATGAAGGGTGGATATGGAACAGTTTTTAAGGCTGAGCTAAGACACTTCTGATTCAAATGATCACATTTTTGTACGAGCTGTGAGAAGCTTAATGACCTGTCGCTAAACTCCACAGATATGATGGGAAGTTGTTAAGAATTCTACTAGTAACACTCTAGTTACTAGTTTATTGATGGATTCAAGCTGTTGTCATGACATCATGACATTTTCAAAATGTTTTCTATCATTTCCTTGTCATGTAGATAATGATGGGCACCTAAGATTTATTACATCTTAAAAATATATCCATTGCAAAACAAACAGGCTACAAGTGACAAACTCTTGCATATTCAATTGTGGATAAAAATGAATAAATAACTTTAAATACGGCAAATGATGAGTAAGATATAAGTAGGTTTACTGTTTTTACTCATTTATTGACCCACACATTTTTGTTTAGATATATGAGAATTACAGAAAAATCCGAATTCTCTGGATTTTGTACATTAGTTGAGACATCTATAGTTAGAAAAAGGCAAACACGGGGCAAAAAAATGTCAAAAAGTAACCCAAGTAAGCTTGTTAAAAAGCATTTTTTGCTTTTTTTTAACTTAGTTTGATGTTTTTGAAGCAAAATACAAGGTATCATATGATAACTAACACCTAACATCTTTTAGGGTGCTTACCTATTAATCATTACTGCAATAAAAAAGTGATCTTTCAATTTCAGATAAGTCAGCTTGTTTTTATTATTTTGCAATCCTTTTATCAATTTGTATCAGTCAAAAAATCATTTTATTTGTTCTTTTCATAAATGCTGAAGTAATTGTCCTGCGAGTTAGTGAGGGTAAAAATGCAAACTTGAACACAAAACGTGCAGATTTTTAACCTCATAACATATTTTGACAATAAAAATCAAAGTTTATGGTGTTCCTTTTTGTCCCTGTGTGAAATAATTTTATAACATTTACAAGGAGGGAAGGGGCGAACCTTGTGTGCACTAATACTGTTTAACCACTAGATGGCAGCAAACCGTCAGACATAGTGGACAGCTGCTGTCTGCAGAAACATTTGTCCATTCCAATGACAACAATCAAATGAAAACTAAACACACATGTCTAATCTGAGGCTTTTGTTTTCATTGTTAATGGATGAGATAGTGACTTAAGATGACTTTAAGGTCATGATCTTCTTTTGGTGTTAAAGTTTTGAACCATTGAGAACAAATATTCATTTTTTTTTAAAGTGAAAACCAGCAGATCACTCTATAAAATTACCTGATTTTCTCTTCCAAAAAACATAAAGACTTTCAGATACCAAAACAGACAGCTGATTCCTCCCCCTGACTTTTAAAGGCGCTCTCTTCAATCCAAAATTGTACACACTCACACACACACAGGAAATGTTGTGCTAGACAGGAAATACAGAGAATGGGGCCTCAGATGACAGAGGAGTAATGTGCCTGCAGGATAAGAAAAAGACAGCTACCTCAGATGTCCTGTTCGGAAAAAATCCCAATATCCTTTGATTTTTCCTCTTTTTTCTCAGCACGTGAGCTACAAATAAAGACAGAGCGCGATCAATCATAGAGAACTGCATTCTACATTTTAGAGCAGGAGAAATATTTTTTAACAGTTTGAAAATGAGAAAGTAAAATTGAACTTTTGTCTGGTTTGCACTCACAGTTTAAACATCTATGGATTGATTTATTCCCTTTAAATGTTGGGCAGGAAGTTTGTTGGTTGTAGCTCTTACGTCACAATCTTTACAGCCTTTTTTTGTCTATTTAAGATTCAATTTGAATAAATCAAAGTGAGGTTAAGTGTAGTTTGAACTCAGTGCATGGCTCATTCATTTTGGACCTGCAGACATCTGTAGGAACAGACTGCGACACATTGTGTCCCCCCTTCTCTATTTCTGCAGTCTCCTCCTGTCCCATGCAGCTCTGCTCCTGCAGCCTCCCTGCTCATCAATAATCTGCATTAGCCAGTCACCTAATCATGTAAGGAGGGACAGACAAACCCTACATCACTGCATGTGTGTGAGAGAGCAGTTGGTGTGGAGGAGGAGGAGGGGGGAGGAGGGGTGTATCCGTGCTGGAAGCTTTTCCCTGTTGTAGTAACCGACTGCACGCCTCCTGCCAGCCATTACTTCACTGCAGCAGCAGCAGACCGTCCGTCCGCCCTCAGCCAGCCAGACGCTCTAACCTGCCTGCTCCCTCCTCTTTTTTAGCTCTCTTTCTCTCCCCCTCTCTCTCTCTGCACATTCAGCAGAGCCGCCCTTCCTCTCCTCCTCCTCATCATCCCTTTGCCACTCCTGCGGCACTGCTCTCTCTGCTTGAAGGGGACACCGGCCCGCTCCTCACCCACTGATTCTGCATGACTGTCACAAAGGTAAGACCTCTTCTGATCAAGCAGCTGCTGACGTTTGGATCAAAAACATTTAAGACAATCTTATGGGTGAAGGTGACTTTTGGAGAGCTGTTAAAGTTCCTGCAGCAGGCCAGGAGATCAGGATGCTGCAGCTGCAGGAGGCTGCTCGCTCCCCAGTCAGTTACACCGTCTGGACGTGATAAGAATAAGGTGTGCAGGGAATTTTGCATGTGAGTTAACTATCAACTTAGAACAACGATTTGTAGGAACGAGGATGTAAAAGTGTTACTGATTAAAAAAAAAATGTTTGAATATTAAGTTGCACTGCAAAAACTGCATTTTAAAAAAAGTAAAGATCTTTGTTTTAAGAAAAATGTCTCGTAATCTTTTCAATAAAGTTTTTCAAAACCAAAATAATCTTAAGAAATTACATCTTTGTGACTATTTTTTAAATAAATAATCTTACTGAGGCCATTTTTTTACCCCATTGGGATATTTTTTTAATTTTTTTGGTCATTTAAAGAAAATCTGCCCAAAAATTCTTTCTAATCCTAATGTTCTTCTAATGTTTTTGCAGTGTAAATGATATTTTAGGGATGACAGGATAACAAAACTGCCGATAAAACCTTTGGGAGAAACGATTGCAGCTTTATACCTTTGAAGTGTCATAAAATGTTGCTGGCTCTGCTGTTTGGTTGATAGGAGGCCGCTGCTGTTTAGTTTTTACATTTGCAGAGTGCTGCAATAGGGAAACATTTATCTCAAAGCCATGTTGGAGCTTTCGCAAATGTGTTTATTTAGCTTCTTTTGTTACCCTATTAAAAATAATAATACTAAAAAAAGATTTGGAAGTTTACGGTTTAAAAAAGGAAAGGAATGAGTGGTTTTTTAGGTGATGAAAAAAGGCAAATTCAGTAATTTTTTGTAGAACCTGCCATATATGGGACAATTTCAACTTTTTTTTTGTCTGCTTTATGTAGGATGCTAAATTGAGGTATCTTTTTGAATTAAAGTGGTTTGGTGAATAATTGCATCAGTAGGCGTAAATGGATGTGTGGGTTGAAATATAAATGTATTTTATTTTGCATTTTACATTATATCAGACTACATTTTGAGCAGATTTTTTCCTATATATGCATGCAAGTACCGATCCAAACTTTCAACAATTCAAATACCCACTCCAAGGAAAATGTTCTTTTGTGTGTTTTTAACATATTCTTGTAGCATATATTTGAAGATGGAGGACACATAAAAAGAAAATTGCACTTAAAATAGCATCTTTGAGTACTTCTTTGTTGAAATTGTTGTAAATTAGTGGCAAAAATATTATTGTAAAAACCTTGTACTTGTGACATAGAACCTTTAGTAGGTGGGCCACAAGCTCCCTGCTCAACTCCATTCTGATGCATCAACTTGAAGACAAATAGATCCATGTACGTCTTTATTTTCCTCGTCCGAGCTGGCATCTCGATCAAAACAATACGACTGGATAATTCCAATAATACTTGTCTTTTGTTTTTCCATTGTTAGGCTGGGGTTGTGAGGAGCTGTAAACTAGCAGGAGAGAGAGTAAACAAAGGGATGATGGGAAATGAGGCCAGGCTAACTCCGCACCAACAGCCCCGCCCACAACTCAGAGACAAATTTCTGATGAACTCCTGCTCCTCTGCAGAAAATATATCCTAGAAAACAACAGATTTTTTTTTTTAACCACTAGAAACACTTTGAAAATAGACTGAAAGATGACCAGAATGGGAGATTAAGGAAAAGCATAGCATCATTAGAACATTTTTATTAAGCTAACTTGATAGCATAAAAAAGTCCATACAATTCAACAACAACTTTGCAAATCAGGATTGCATGTGCGCCTAAGTGTGTGTTTGTTTTTGCAGTCTGAGCTCAACGTGCAGCCACCAGATAAATCCTCTTAAACAATTAAAAGGGAGTGAGGAAGACACTCACACACACACAGAGGAAACTGGCACACCTGCTCCCATGTAGAGAGTTCAGACTAAAATAGATGACCCACTGCAGACGCAGGACGTACACGTGCTTAATTGAGATACAATCACACACCTTCAAATTCACACCAAAACTTCCGCTAACGGGAGAAAAAAGTAGCATGTGCTTTGACGACACACATTTAAAGACAAAACCCATTTTTGTGCCTTTTGTGAGAGATTGTGTGGGAGGTGAGAGTGCTGCTGTGTAGGTGGACAATCACCACTGAGGACTGGAAAAGGAAGAGGTACATGTGTTGCTGCAGAGTTACAACTGAATCTGACTGTAGACGAGAGCATAATGAATGCAGACATGCTTTTGTCTCTGCTGCTGTTGAGATTCATCAGTAAAAACTGTTGGGTGATAATGGGAAAGCTTGAATATAAAAGTACATCACAGAGCGAAATCTAACAGATTAGATGTGTGGAAAAGCACAAAGAGAGGAGCTGTTTTCCTGGCTCCGCATGCCAACAGCAGAGGAGTCACCTTGGGAAGGATGCAGGACGTGAGCTTCTCTGCTGACGAGGCCAAACAGCCTTTTTCCATTCAGCACACACATGGAGAACTCTAGGACTACTAAAGTTCTTACTTAGCGTCTCACATAGATGTGTGTTATCTGGCCAATCTTTGGGAAAATGTCCCTTTTAGTTTGCATGGCAGACATTTACAATTAGATTAGAGTAAAAACCCAGGCAATTATGATGTTTGCGCTGCCATCTGCTTCACTCTGACAGTGTTTGCTGAAAGGGAGAAGGCTGATAGATTTCTATGATCGATTCACAACGACTTAATTCACAATATTATATTAGATCAAAGACCAAGAAAATGTCCCATTTCATGCATTTTGACATGTTTCCCCTCATATGGGCCAAGGACATGTGCTGGAGCCTTTAGATGCAATATCATCAATCATTATTTCAATCTGAGAGCCGTGACATTTGCAAATTATTATTTATGTATACTATATATTAAAAGTGATGAAGACATTTTAAATTCTGGCTGCATAAAGTCATTGATGCGGCTTATGGTTACATTTCTCTATGAGAAGATGTCGTTTTTGATTAGGCTGCAGATTTTTTAAACAAATGTAGATTTTATGTGAGAAATAAAAAACTCTAAAAAAAATGCAAGAGCTGTGAGGGAACTGTAAGAGGCAATTAAAACTTAACTGTAATGTTTATGGATAAACATCAGAATCTTAACATCATGGATGCACTCATGCATGCAAATCCCTTCAAAAACAGCCTGGAGTTCGTTTGGCAGCCATGTAACACAGATTCAGTCAGATTTGAAAAAACTACAGAGTCCCTAAAGGGACATTGATGAAGTTATATATAAATATATATATACAAAATTGAAAAATATATTTATATCTTTCAATTTTTTTCCAAAAAAATTGGATTACTATCTGGTGCGCACCAGATACTAGAAAATAATCTGGTTGCAAACTGGTGCATACCAGAGAGTACCCAGATTTTTTTTTCAAAAAAAAGTTTTTTTTTTTGTTACTATCTGTTGCACACAAGATAGTATCTGCTGAGCACCAGATACTAGAAAAAAATCTGGTTACTCACTGGTAACCAGACAGTAACCAGAATTTTTTTTCTTATTTTTTTTTTTCTGGTGAGCACCAAATAGTAACCAGATTTTTTTTGTTGTTCTGGTTACTATCAGGTGCTCACCAGATATCTGATATTCTATTTTTAGTCACTTGCTTTTTTTACTTCAATTTTTTTTTTTTTTTACCATGACACCCCTTTTTGAGCTCTGTAGCAAACTGGTGGTGATTTGTGTTTTTTTTGTTGACTACATTTGCATGACCAGAATTTAGCATATATTTGCACCAAAAATATTTATTTTCAAATCAAAAGTGAGCCCTGATTCAATCAGTAAACACGATCTACATGACACCTGATAGAGTAAAATACTGAAGTTGTGAATTTTGTTCAACACAAACAACTTCAATTGAAGTAAATGAATTCCTACCATATGACAAGAAAACCTTTCAGGTACAGACCACTGACTGTATAGTATGATGGG
>NC_050514.1:6053379-6077409 GCF_002922805.2 Oryzias melastigma
ATATATATATATATATATATATATATATATATATATATATACAAAATTGAAAAATACATTTATATCTTTCAATTTTTTTCCAAAAAAAATAAAAAAATTGGATTACTATCTGGTGCGCACCAGATACTAGAAAATAATCTGGTTACAAACTGATGCATACCAGAGAGTACCCAGATTTTTTTTTCTAAAAAAATGATTATTATTTTTTTTTGTTACTATCTGTTGCACACAGATAGTACCTGCTGAGCACCAGATACTAGAAAAAAATCTGGTTACTAACTGGTAACCAGACAGTAACCAGAGTTTTTCTTATTTTATTTTTTTTTCTGGTGAGCACCAAATAGTAACCAGATTTTTTTTTTGTTTGTTCTGGTTACTATCAGGTGCTCACCAGATACTATCTGATATTCTAATTTTAGTTACCTTTTTTTGTTTGCTATGATGCCCCTTTATGAGCTATGTAGGAAACTGGTGGTGATTTGTGCTTTTTTTGTGTTTTTTTGTTGACTATATTCGCATGAGCAGAATTTAGGATATATTTGCACCAAAAATATTTATTTTCAGAGAAGACACTGAAGTCAAAGGTTTGAGCCCTAATTCAATCAGTGAACACGATCTACATGACACCTGATAGAGTAAAATACTGAAGTTGTGAATTTTGTTCAACACAACTTCAATTGAAGTAAATGGATTCCTACCATATGACAAGAAAACCTTTCAGGTACAGACCACTGACTGTATAATATAATGGGGCAGCTGTGGGGTGGTCAACCTCTGATTGGAAGATCGTAGGCTCAGTTCCCGCCCTGTCCACCCATGTGTCAAAGTGTTCTTGGGCAAGACACTGAACCTACACTGCCTCATAGGCTGGTGCCAGTTCTCAGCAGCGCAGCCACCATTAACCATAACACTATTTACCATTGCTTCCTGTTTTTAGCATCTTCTTGATAATTCTAATTTATTTTTCATGATATTTTTGGTGTCGATCAAGTTTTTCAAGTTATAGACTGACTAACAAAGTGCTTCAATAAAGTAGGTGGCCCTACTGGCCCCAAATCAAACATGTAATTCCCTTAAGCGGGTGTCAGTGGTAGGGGTGTGGACTTCCAACAAGCTCACTCCTGATTGGTGAGAGTGGTTATCGTAGAAGCTATGACTTATAATGATTCAGACCAATCACTGCTTACTGTCGTCATCTGGTTCCAACATGGCAGCCACCATATTTAAAAAAAAATGACAACTCAGTTGACTTCATTTGGTTGGAGTTGGAAGCACATTTGGTCCAGTATTGATAAAGTACAAACAGAGTCTGACAGAGTCACTATTGGAAACCTGACTCTTGTAAGGAAATGCTTATCAAATGAGTCAAACTCACTGGGAAGTTGACAGTCATCACTTAAATTGGAATTTAACCTTAAGGTTTGTTAAGAGGCACAATTGTGACTTTTGGTGGTGGCTTTTTCTAAGATTAAAGTTTTACTTTACTCACCAACAAATGAAAAGTAAACACTTCAATAAAATCAACGACATCTGGATCCAAACCACAGAAGTTTAAGATTAACATAACTAAGCACTGTTGTCTTAGTAGGAAAGTTTCAGAAAACTTTCCTAAAAAAGTTTTTGGGCAATTATTTTTGGCATTAATTATTAATGCAACAGCTATTTATTTTATTTCTAATTTTTTAGATTACAGTTGTGTTATATTTGCATTACCATCTTTTACACAAATACACTCTTTTAAACCTTATTTCAGCAATAACACCAAATCCTCATGTCATGCTTATCAAAAGGGAATTATATCTATTGTCTGTGTCAATGAAAACCATTTTACAGTTGATTATTTGCATGTAGGGCTGCACGGTGGTACAGTGTGCTTTCACCTCACAGCCAGAGGGTTCAATTCCTAACTGGGACTATTCTGAATGGAGTTTGCATGTTCTTTCATGCATGTGTGGGTTTTCTGCAGGCTCTCCTCCCACAGTCCAAAAACAAGCTTTCATAGGTTAATTGGTTACTCTAGTAACCAATTAACCCAAGTTAATATTTTGGGGCAGTTGAAATATTGAAAGTTCAATGTCTCGAAATATCATCTGCATGTCCACAGTTTTTTGATGATAGCTTTGTATTTGTTTTGTGATGTTTCAGCTTGTTTTATGCTTAAAACTTTACATTTGCTAAGTCCTTAGCAACAGTTGCTAGCATCGTTAGCTCCTGACGTTTCACAGGACACGCAAAAGATAATAGCACATAGACATGAACAAATGCTCAATAAACTTGTTCAGTAGACATAGTCAATGAAACAAAGATTTAGACAGTGGACACACAAACATATTTTTGGCATAAATGGAACCCCATACAGCCCAGATTCAGCCAGACTCTGTCTTCAGTGGTCCAAGGTCAATTGAGTCTTTGAACCCTGGTCTAAAGTGTTTCTATGTGTGTGTGGGAGTGATTGGGTGACAGGCTGCCTTTGCCCAACAGTAGCTCGGACAGGCTTTGGCAACCCTGTGACCCTGAAAAGGACATAATGGGTTAGGAAAATCCATGGATGGATGGAATTTGCATGTAATCTATTATTGAAGTGTGGAGTAGGTTCAATGGTTGCAAAACAATTCATAAAAAAAGTATTTGCATATTGAAGAATCATTTAAAGGATGGAGAAATTAGTGTTATTTGTGTTTGGGTAGTAAATAACGTATGACAAGTTCAGCGAACATCTTCACCTGCTTTGTGAGTCTACCTTTGTGTTTATGAGCATCAGGCTAGAAGACCTGAGTTGACCAACTCTAAGCATGATGGGTAAATGAATGACGAACTATGGAGCCTTATAGATCTATTAGGAGTGATGACAGAAATGATCTGGTTCTAAGACTGTGTGTGGGTTTGAAATGAAAGCTTTTACATAAAACAATCAGCATCCATACATTACAGTAGAACCACTTAGCCAACACTTTATTCTATTAAAGGATTTTTTCGAATCCTACTATACAGGAGAGTCTCAGTTCAGCGCTCAGATCTACTTTGTCATCAGATTTGCTTTCAAAAACACCAAAAACTGGATGTATTCAGGTCTTGATTTCCTCTCCAAAAGCCTAGACTAAAATTTGACCAATGAATAAAAAGCATATCCTGACAGATCAAGGATTAAAGACATGCACATCTCCATGATTTATAAGACAACCTCTTAAACGGTTCACTTGTTTTTGGTAAGATACCTCAGAAAAGGCGATGAGGAGAGGTAACGATGGGAGGGAAAAGAGACAGGCCAACAAGAGATTAAGGGGAGTGACTTAAACACAAGTAAAAATAACTTTTTCAAAAAATAAATAAATAGAGCCTGCATGAGATAAATTATGTTTGTAAAAAGAACTCGCTCTTTACAGCTAAAATTTTGTCTTCGGATGCCCACAAATACATGTTTTCTCCAGCAAGGCTTTTCATTAAAGTAACTGACATGAATCCAGCTATTTCAGAAGACCATTCCAGCTGTATTGAGTGTGTTTGCAATTACATATCTGCAATTAAGAGGGAGGCCCAAAGTGCTCTGATGTCAGGCTCATATGTGGTTGGAAACAGGTCTGAAAGTCATTTTCTGGGTGTTTATGGAGCAAATGTGAAGCTGTCAAGACTCCTGTGGGATGAAACAGACCTAAATTTGCATTAATCTCTTCCCATTCATTTTGTTTTGATCATAACTTCAAATGTCTCCTTAAAAAAACACAAAAAGGCAGAAACATTTAAAGAGAAACTGCCTGAATTCCTCAGTCGTGGCACTTCTCCCACCATAAACCCTAATTGAGTAGGATTTGGGCCACTGGCTATTTGTCAAGTTTAATGTTTACTTGCACACTCTCACAAACACACTGACACACAGACTGGCTCATTAAAGCGAAGGCGAGATCCTAGCAACCTCAAAAACTGCCATTCCAGAAGCAGAGAACTTCACAACAGCTTAAGAACTAAGTGTCTTTTTTTTTCAAGCAGGTTTTTTCTAATCGCACTTAAATAGAATGATTAACATGGGATTACATTTCAGAAAAAACATGGAGTGTAAAGGAATAGAGACAATAGCTGTGAGAAATCTATAGAAAAGCATTTGTCAGGGAGAGACATTCAGATCTCATGAGCTCATGGCTGTCAGAGAGCTTCCTCACTGCACTCAGTGTGTCTGACTGTAAAAAATATCTCTTTCCTTCCTCTGCTCTGCACTTCCAAAACTTTTCTTTCAGTATCTTTCTGCAAAAATAGATTGCAGACCATTCTTAAATTTATCATCCTGCCAATAGGAGGCTGGAACTTTATTGTGAAAGGTGCTTTGGTTTTGTTTTTTGTTAGGAAAACAGATGGAAATTTCTGACAATTGTCTGTAGGAAATGAAAAGATGGAGAGAATGAGCGTCCATTTGGTTTCCCCTCAGCTGAGATTATGTGCACATTGCTTGTGTACGTGTGCAGTTGGGACGGAGGAAGTACTTCCTGTTTGGGGGATTACAGACAAAGCTATAAATCCCTCATGAAAAAAAGGACCTTCACTAAATTGCTGCACATTTTTGAGTCCATATATACAATCACTGGAAAATCTGTTGGGGAAAAAACTAGAGTTAGAGTTGTTTTTTTATTTTTATTTTTTTCATATTAGGTACAGGTCTTTTTTTTTTTAGGATTCAGCACAGAAAGCTACAATCTGAAACCTTTGAACGCTACTTAAAATTTTACAAATAATCTGTTCAGTTTTAATCTGTGTGAACATGAAAAACATAGATGAGGGATTATGTTTTATTGAGCCTTCATATGTTTAACTGGTGGCTGTCTACTCAGTGTTTTCTCTTGCTATGACCTTCAGAAAATTATTTCATCAAATTTAAGACCCTTGTTTAGTAATAACCTCAGAATGTCAAGCCATGAAACAAACTTTACAATCCAGAGCACCTTAAGTATGAATTAAATCTGGTTACTGATGTTGAGATGTTACAAATATGTCAAAATGTCGGTTTGGGTGTAAGGGGTGTAATGATGAATCGAATCGGTTTCTGTTCTTACGATCCAATCAGACCGATCTGTCTGAGGTAGAATCAAATCAATCTGTTCCATTAAAATTTGTTTAAAAATGAGATAATGGGATTGATTTTGGAAAATCTCATTTGGATTGAGACATATTAGGTTTATTTACTATAACTTAAAGAGGACAAACCAGTGAAAAAAACAACTTTTTGAGGTTTTTAAGTGTATTATACTGTTTGTTCCTCACTATAAACAATCCCAAAGAGGTATTTTGATCCATCCACACATTTTTGAGTATTCCTCTAAGAACTGCACTCTTAACAGCAGCCTCTCCCATACCCACGAAAACAAGCGGGTCCTCACATCCCAAGGAAGACTCCAGGAAGAGTCTGCTCCGCCCCCAGGCTAACACAAACACTTACTCCGTGAAGCTAGCAGTGATTAGTTAGCTTGCAAGAAATACAAGGAATCTGGAAAACTTCATCTGCACTGTTCAGTATCAGGTATTTATCTGGTTTAGTTTTGGACATTCATGTTCTGGATCAATTTTAGGTCAGTAAATCAAATCATTCACAAAATGAACCAAAATCAAATTGAATCAAATCAACGACCAAAAATATCGTATCGAATCATTGTGAAAATGAACCGAGACACTCCTATTGGGTATTATTGCGAATACACCAATACAACTAATGCGTAGCGTTGTTGACTGTTGTGTTACTTTCAAAGTACGGAGTTAGCATAGTCACAGATGTTTCAGCGATATCATCTAGTGTAAAAACTCTACCAAATCACTGATGTGAGACAGTAAGTCTGTTTCGCTGTGGTGACCCCCAAATGGGATAAGCCGAAAGGTGAACAGCAAGTTTGGTTTTTTACGTGTTGCAAACAAGGTTGGGAGATAAAGGTATTGGGGAAACACTAACGTGGCTAACGTTGCTAACGCTTCAAATGTAGTGTGTTACGAACAAGCTCTCGTCACTGTAACTCAGTTAATAAAGTCTGACTGACAGACTAATCTTTGACTCTTTTGTCTCACTTGTAATGCACCTTAGTTCTGTATGTCTTATAAATGATATCAATTTTAATAGACCATTTATTGACGGTGCGCCTATAGTGCATAAAAATGATCAGTTTAAAACACAATCTGGCTTCTTTGAACATTCGCAGGTCTCATTAAAGAAATGCTCCCAAAACAGATTTTACAAATAACGTTTTGCATTATTTATTTGTATTAATATGAAGTAACCTAAAGTATTCTAATACTACATTTTACCCCTTAATAATGTAATGAATGGCAATCATCCCTGTGGGTTTGACAGCAGTAAATTGCTGCTTCCAATAGCGTTTATAATATAAATTCAGGCATTATGCATGTGTCTCTTTCTGAGTGTATGTATGTATTCTGTCCTGGTTATGAAAATCCGGAGAGAACATCAGAGAACATGAGCTGAGCAATCACAGACAAAGTGTTCATGGATGATGAGGATGCCGCCCACAGCATCTCGCTCACATTTCCAGGCATCTGCATTTCAGTTCATGAGGTCACATTCAGTGCTGCGCTTCGCCTGTGGGTACTGATCACAATCATCCCTGCAGCACCACGTCCTTCTGCTTTTTTCTGTTTCCGTATCTACCATCCCTTACACATTCTTTATCACTTTTAAAAAAAATCCATCTAGTTTGTGCTACAGCCAGAGATTCCAGTGAAATGCTTTTTGTCCACATGTTGGGTCACAAAGAGACAAGCTTTTCTGACAAGATCACAGAAGAGCATAAGCCTCTTAAAAAGATTGCAATAGATGACGAAAGTGTCAGCTTTCACTGCTAAAGCTGGCTTCGTATGGGTCAGTCAGCATTTTATTTGATGAGTTTTGCCAAAGCAATCAGTTTGAAAAGCAATGCTTCACTTTGTCCACTTGGCATTTGCACAGAGCGGTGGTGAATGGGAAATATACTGTATGACAAGCAGCAAATAGTTCAAATCATTTGAGGGTTTGAGATCTTGAAGATTTAAAAAAATGTTGCATACGTTCTGTTCCTTGGTGGAAAAAAGCAAAATAAAAATGCATTATTTTACTCTGCCAGTGTTAACTTGTCTTTGTGGAAGGAGTGAGTCCAAGATAAAAATGGCTTCATGAACCAGTGTCTCTGCATGAACAAAATCATCATTTTAGATTTCTTCCGCTTTTACTTGACAGTGGCTCAGGTGGTAGAGCGGGTCGGCCAATGATCGAAGGATAGGCGGTTCGATTCCGGCTCCCGCCAGCCAAGTGTCGTTGTGTCCCTGGGCAAGACACTTAACCCTACTTGCCTCCAGTGTGCCTCCACTGGTGTGTGAATGCGTATGAATGATCCGGTGATGGTCAGAGGGGCCTTAGGCGCGTACTGGCAGCCACGCCTCTGTCAGCCTGCCCCAGGGCAGCTGTGGCTACAGTAGTAGCTTACCATCACCAAGTATGAATGAGGTGTGAATGAATAATGGATGCACAATGTAAGCGCTTTGAGTGTCCTGAAAAGCGCCGATAAATCTAATCCATTATTTACATTATAGATCATTTTAACCTGTTGTTTTTCACATGGTTTGCCATGGTTGTGTGGGGAGAAAAGACAAAACTATTTTACCACAATTAAAGCATAAATCCTCTCCAATCCAGACCTTCCAAAACTCTGTAATCCTCTTTTACAAACTGTGCTGTTTGGGAAAGGTCACTCGGAAATGCAAAATGCAACAAAAGCGTATCAAAGCCTGAAAGTCTAAAAAAAAAAAAAGTGATTCTACAAAAAGACCCACTTCAATGATAATCTGTTTTTTGATGTTTTAAACATGTTCTTATGGCATTTTTCTGATGACGGAGGACATATGTAAAACATTTTAAGCTTAAATTTGCATTTCTGGGTATTTTTTGATTCAACTGGTTGTGAATCAGGAGCAGACAAATAAATGATGTTTACAAAAGCTTGGAGCAGTGACAGGGAAGCTACTACGGGAAGCCACAAGCCCCCCGCTCTGCTCCATTCTGATGCCTCCAGTTGCAGACAAATAGATCCAATAACGTCTTTATTTTTCTTGTCTGAGCTGGTATCTAGATCAAAACTGTACGATTGGATAGCTCTGATATTCCTCATCATTTTTTGTTTTGCTCCAGTAATGCTAGGTTTAGTGTGTGAGGAGCTATAAGCTGGTGGGAGAGAGTGTAAACAAAGGGATGATGGGAAGTCAGAGTAGGCTTACTCCATGCCAACAGTTCCCCCCACAACTCAGAGGTGACAACTCCAGCTCTGCAGAAACTATGCTCTAGAAAATGATTTTAAAATAGTTTAAAATATGTTTGGAGAGGAACTTTGATCCTTTTTATTTAGAAGAGTCTCTCATGAAACCTAAAATAAATCTAAAACAACAGGGTTAAAAGACTTATTGAAACAAGAAACATTTGACCTGAGAAAGTTAACTACAAAAACAGTTTTTCTGTGTTTTTGTATTTTTTTATTGTATGATAATAAAAAATAGTCAAAGGATCTTAACTGAAGAGTCACTTCTGGTAAGTTTTGTGGTCACTGTTCCTGCAGTTTTGCAGTCTGATAAATATGAAGACCATAAACAAATTTAAGAAGGTCAAATAGACAATCTCAATCATTGTATTGGCTCAAATAAACCCACTGTTTTAAGTGAAACAGTTTCTGCCACTTCCACACATTTTCATTTCTTAGTATTTTGTGTTTCAGTTTAGAAAAGTTTCCATTGCTGCTCTTAAAACAAGCCAATTTACAACAAAACTTACTGTTCTATAGTCACTGGTGTTTGCTGTCCCAGCTGCTGCTCATATATGTGTCTATATTTTGAAAAGAAACATTTGGAAATAAAAAAAGAAGGTCTTTGGTTTAGAAGACAACAAGGCAACTTGCAGGTTTAAACCCTGAAGGCTCAGCACAGAAACACATGTGTTTATCTGCCTAAAGGGGCAGTGCACCAGCTGAAAGCCAGCTGTGTCTGCTCTCCAGCCAGGAGCATCTTCACTGAAGCTGACGGCAGCTGAAAGGATTTTCTGTTATGCTGAGGCTATTTATTGGTATGAATTGAACCCCAAATCAGACAAAGATGGGACGTTGTTAGAAAATGCAGCTTTACTAAAGTCGAGTAGCAGAACCGGAACTATAAAACACCAAGTCTATTATATATCGGAATAGAGCTGGTTTGCAACACTTCGCATGAAGACTCTTCCAGCTCTACATGGCAGACATGCGTTAGTAAACAGTAGCAAAAGAAAAAGAAGAAGAAGCCCCTCCCTGCTTGTCCAGTGTGAAGACCATATATTAAACATTCATCAAATGTCCAGTGTGCACATACTGTAGCTTCAGTGTGTCAGTTTAATTAGGATCAATGCCACACGACAATGACAGCATTAAAGCTGGAGAGCTGAATGTGTTACAATGTAATTGTAATTGGGGTTTAAAAGTTTCTGACATCCACCATGAAGTCTTTTAAAGTTAATGACGAATTATCTAAAGTGTCTAAAGAGTTTTGATGAAAAGTACATCCATAATTAAAAAAAAAAATCATCTCTTGTCATGGCTGTATGCCCAGTAAAATGTGGGTGTATTATATGACACAGACAGGGTCAGCGAGACCATTATATTTTTGTTTAAAGCGTTTTTTTTATTAATGTTGTGGGTATTTACATGTGTCACTGTGATGCGCAGTTATCTTAGGGCTCATGACTTGAAACAGACTTTTGTTTTGTCGTAACAAAAACTTTGCAGCAATCTAGCAAAATAAAACTTTCGATGCAACCTCTTTCTTTTTGATCTATTTGGGATCTGGCACATTAAGAAAAAAATGCTTTGCACAAAAAACCAGGATGACACAGATCTGCTGGTTATATAGTATTACTCTGAAAATGAGCAAACTCAACAGGGAGACGAGAGTGCCAACTGGGCTTTGTTGTGTAACACCATTCTAAATTAAATGTCTACCTCCATGGAGGATAGTGAAATTAGGTCTGACATCTGGCTCACAGGGCATACAAGTCTGCCACTGCTACAACTGGCAAGAAGGCAAATGATGGATCAAAACATGCAGGAAGTTTGTGCACGAGTGGCTGTTTAACTGAAGTAACATAGAGCCAGCTACAAAACAGTTCGAACATGTGGGCTTGATGGCCTCATAAAAGTTTTTAATGAAAAAACGTGTGATTTATGGTGGATTCTCCCTGCATTCCCATAGTAGAGTTCTTGTTCATCTTAAGGAAACATGTTTTAAACACAGAAATTCTTTGAGAAAGAATGCTCTCTGAATTGTTTCTGACAAGTGATACACATCTGGTGCAAACAGGTTCACCGATCAGAATGAGTCCTAACCACAGAAGCTAAAGCTGTAGACGCATCTACGGGAGTTTCTCCATTCAGGTGCTGTGTGGGTTTTTGAGTTGTCCGGGCCCGTAGAGGTTCATTGAGAGCAGAGTCTGCTTCTTCAGGGGAGAACAGGTGTGTCTTGGAGTTTCCTTGAGGCTCATACGGCCACCTCAAGGGATGTCATGAAAATTAAACCTTACAGCATGTGTGTCAAAGTCAAGGCCCGGTGGCCCTCCAGATCCTTTTATTTTATTGTTATTTATTGTTATTAATGCTATTTTGCGCTAATTTCTAACATGCTAGCTGTTTTGGCTAATTTGGGCTTTTTTTTGTTTTGTTTGTTTTTTTAGGCTATTTTGGAGTTAGGCTAATATTTTCCCGCTAGCTGTTTTGGCTAATTTAGGCTTTTTTTCAGTTTTTTAGGATATTTTGAAGTTTAGCTATTTTTTCTGCTACATGATAGCTGTTTTGGCTAATCTACATTTTTTTTTTTGGTTTGTTTTTTTTCATTTTTCCAGGGCATTTAGCTTATATTTTAGCTGGCTGTCATCTTCAGCTTTTTTGGCTATCAATTTCAGCCTCTTCAGCTATCAGCATAAGCATCTTTAGCAGCCAAATTCAGCTTAGAGCATTCCCACTAGCATTATTGCAGGTAATGCTACATATCTAGTTCATAATTATACTAAAATGTTACATTTTTAAAATTTTCAAAATGTAGTTTTAGTGTGTTCAATAAATGTTTTTCTTGTTCAGAATGCGACCTAAGGTGTGTTTTGGATTTTGGTCCCTTGTGCGGTTGAGTTTGACACCCCTGCCTTACAGTATCGTGTGTGCAGTAAATGTATCTTGAAATGATTGTAAGTGTAACGTAAGTCACACATGCTTACGGCATACGGGTGAGGCTGCTATGTAGTGTTCTTATGTCACACTCTAGTCCAGGGGTGTCCAAAGTCAGGGTTTGAGGGTCTCCTGCTGGTTTTCCAGAAATCCTGCCTTATCTGCTGCTGATTACCTGGATCAGGTGTGTTTGGCCAATAAGGAGCTTCAAATGCAGGTTGGCCCTTGTTTCTTTTTTGTATTCAAGATTCCTCAGATTTTATTTTGCCTGCAAAAGTGCAAAAAGGTTGTTTTGTGATAGTTTTCCACGTGTCCCTAAAACCCATATGTAATGAATCCTTAGCAATTGGTTTGTTTTTTTTCCACGGATTTGATGTTGAGCTGAAGGCAGCAGTCTGTATTCCTTGAAGTTGCAAACATATGGTCAGGGTGGAGACTTTGTTCGGCTGCATCCATAAAATTACCAATTATCCATGCCACACTGTAATTTTATGTAAGCTGCAAACTCCTAATTACGCTTGTAAATTCAAGCAGAATTCTGCACTCCTGCTTTCTGACGCACGCCTGGATTAAGAAATGCGTATCGTTAAAATGTGTCTGTCCAAATGATGTACCTTGGGTCTTTGCAAACTCAACATAGTATAAAATCAAACACATTTTTAATACTTGGGGTAAGTTTTTTAATTAGTGAGAAAAATGAGTGTGTTTATGTATATAAAAATTTGTAGAGATGTTCAAATAATGCAAATGTTCTATTAAGTTCCAATGTATGTCAAAGTCCTTGAATGGGAGACCAAATTGTCATGGTAAATTTAGAGAATGTTGCCCAACCTGATCATTTAATCACATAACTATTAGTGTGGCTAAATACTGTATTTTTACTCTATTTTCAACACTATAGTTTTACTATTCAATTCTACAGGCTGCTATCTGGTATATTTTCATCCTCATTTATTTATTTATTTATTTATTGCATTATTTTAGTGACTTTTGTAACCCTTGTGTGAGTGTTTTGTTTTTTTGTTTTTTAGTTTAGTTTAGTTTTTTTTACAAAATAATAAATAAGAATTCCGCTTAAAAAAGATCCTCATAATCTAAGAACTTTGCTCATTTCTCCATAAGTTTGTCTGCAACATAGACTGTAAAATAAGTCGCTCTGTCCAGTAATTCTTTTATACAGTCTATGGTCTGCAGCTGGGCCCCTCTCCATATGTGTAGCCCATTCAGGCATATAAATGGACACCTTTTTTTGTTTGGGTCTTTTGTCCAACCAGGAAGTTCTGTAAGGTAAGAGGTATGGAAAAATTAAAAAAACAAATACATGCAATGCAAGACAGGTAAAAAGAGTTCATTTAATTACTGAGATACTGCAAGACGTCTTTTGATCAAATTATTAAAAAAAAGACTACATTTAGTTTTTCTGGGCTTTATCTGCATTTTATTCCTTGCTTAATTCCAAAAAAGGGAGCATCTTTAGAAATGTAATGAAATAAAATACATTTAAAAGAGCATTTCTTGTGTTTGGACAGACAGAAGATCAGCAAGCATAAAAAAAGGAGAAAAATAAGTTCTTTTGCATTTATTCCAACCCCCCATGCTTCAGGTTAACCTGTCAGACAAACAATGGAGGAACTGTTTGTTCTTCATTCCCAAACGGGCTGATTCTGGATCCAGCCTCGGCCCTTTCCAAGCACAGATTAAAAAATTGATTTTGGACCCTGCATTAGTAATCTCTAAAAAGCAATATATATATATCTGTACATCTGCAGCCATGACTCAGTGGCTGATTTATTTCTAGGACTGTTCCTGTGGTCTTACTTCAATGATGGATTTTAATGACCTGATCACAAAGCTCATTCATCTCTTTCATTTCATTTTATTGCCATTTTTTTTAATTCCAGCTGCTGCCAGAGCTCCTTGTGTTTGGGCCATGAATCAACTTTCTGCTGCCTTAAACATATTTATAGTGACTGCAGCTTAATTAAAGTACATCATCATGGAATAAATATTGATATTTTTTTATTTTTTTTGTGAAAGCTCAGAACTGTCTGAAGTGTGACAGCAAAAGCACATTGCTAGGGTGTGTGTTTTTGTGTGCATGTGTTGCAGAGAAGGCAGGTGGTCCAACAGAGGGGAGTTAATCTCAGTCTGTTAGCAGCTCCCCCTCTCAGCCTTTGTCTCTAAATATTTCATCACTCCGTCTTAAATCATCTTTCTCTTTTCTTTCTTTGTCTTAAACGGGTTAAAATCTCTTTCCATTTGTATTTTAATTTCTCTCTCTTGACCTCAAATCCGGTTCTATCTCCTCTCTAAATATCTCCTTCAACTCATGCCCACGCCCTCCTTAGCTTTATCATTTGGAGGCCCGCCGTCTTGCATCTTTATGCTCCAAAAAGCATGTGGCAGACGCTCCTGGGGGAGAAGAAAGGGCAAACTCGGGAGGATTATTCATTTAGGTCCTTTGTATTCTGGATGGCACATATTTCTAGAAAAAGTGCCTCTTAACATGTTTGATCAGGAAATGGGCTGAGCAATAATGACAAAAACACCCTGAATATTTAATCTAATTTAGTCATCTTAATATTTGAATGATAATTCTACTGTTGCAGATGGCAAACTCCTTTCATCCTGCAGAGGTAGATGGACTGCAGGACACCCACTCTTCCATCCATATGCTCTGATAAGTGCTGACCTGATGGCTTTTTACATTTCCTGTCCTGAAGTTTGCACTCTCTGCGTTATCGCTGCTTAATGGGCCTGGCTTGAGTCCTGAGAGCTGCAGCTTCATGGTATATGTCCTCATCAAAGAGTCCAGTTACACTGATCTGAAAATAAAATGTTCATTTTAATTACTATTTCTGGTCAATGAAGGTTTTGTTATCATAAAACCTCTGAGATAAACTAAGTCCTCTTTTCAAGTTAGTGAAAGGAATGTAGCCTTAAATAAAAGATTCACTTTCCAACATTCCTGCACTGACCGTGTGGGATTTTCAACGAAATTCCAGATGGAGGGATCCCTGCTGGATCAGTTAGGAAATCTATTGCATTCTTTCATTCCGTGCGTCTTTTACTCACAGTTTCTGACTCATAAAAGGTAAAGCTTGATTGTGGGAACCAAAGCAGAAGTTAGCAGCTCCACAGAATCGCAGCTCTCTCGTGTAAACTTGGAAGTACCAGCATCTTAAACTGACAAATCTCTCTTTCTTGGCTAGTGTTCATTTTTCAGGTCAACCAGTTTTAGGCTTAAAGAGAACTTGCATATTAAATACACAAAATGTAACTGATTATTAAAATAGAAATGAGAGTTTTACAGCAGTACAGGTCAACCTTCATCTTTGTCCATATTGGCCATCAATCTCCTATAGTCTGTTTTTAAATCCACATTTAGTCTTTAATCCGTGTGATCCTTAGTTTGGTGCCTTTTCTTTTCATCTTTAGCTGGGAAAAACAATCCTGGTATAAAAAAAGAAGTTCAAGTAAATCATTAAACTGCTAAAACGGTTTGTCTTTCATTTGGAAAGCTATCAGCAGTTTTAACTTTTATCTACGTTCTAGGAAAAACTTTACTTTTTTCAGAAGAGTGAATATTGGTTAGCCAAGTAAATCAATAACTTCAAATTTTTTTTAGAAAATATCAAATTTCTGTTTTGTTTTATTTTGTTTTTCTTTTCGTCTTGACTGTTTTAGATGGTATTAAAAAAGCGTATCTTATTCGCTGCATTATATGGCGCACCAGATAATAAATCGCATCATCAATGAATGGTCTATTTATTTTTGTCACACCGAACTGTAAGGCGCATAAACGACACAAGAGTAAATCAGTCAGTCAGACTTTATTAACTACGTTAACCCTGTATCACCGGAGCTCCAGTGTTTTATGTTCTTTGAATCTGCTAGATTTACATTGATTGTGTTAACGGTTGAAAAGTTACGGTATGTTTAAGTTTTTGTGCTTAAGATTCAACAATGACATCTCAGGTGTTAAAGGGTTAACTGCAGTAACTCTTTAACTTGTTTGTAACACACTAGATGTTAGCCATATTTAAAGCCTTGACATGTTCAAAATACCTATTATCGTGGCTATGCTAACTCCCAAGCTTGTTAGTAGAATGTAAACGAAACACAGTTCAACAACGCAACACATTAGCCATGTTAGCATACTCACAATACCACTATAACTACCAACCTTGTTAGCAACACATAAAAAAACAGACTGATACAGCAAAAAAACAAATGTTACTGTGATTAAGCTAACTCCTAACCTTGTTGTAACACATAAAAACACAGTTTGACACCGCTAAAGGTTAGCATATTAACAATCATCCAACCTTGTTTGCAACACATAAAACACTCTGATACCTCTAAAGCAAACGTTACTGTGACTATGCTAACCTCTAAACTTGTTGGCATCATGTAAAAAAACAGTCTAACTCCGCTACACGTTAGCTGCACATGAGAACAATAACATTCAACTGTGTTTGCAACACGTAGGCTACTAAAAATAGACAGATACTACCGAAACAACATCACTGTAACTGGGTTAACCTTATTAGTTGGCTACTGCATAACAAATATACAGTCTGACACTACTACACATCAGCTGCGTTAGCATCTTCAAAATAGCCTATTAGACTTAACAAACATTTAAACAGAATGTTATGTACCTCAAAATAAATTTGAGTTTAATAAACAACAACCATATAATCCTTATATAAGGGACTCTTGATTTTTAAGCTGCGCTTTATATATATGTATTTAATTAAGGCTTTTAGGTACGCCTTAAAATGCAAACTTAAGTACTGCAAACATATCCATCCATCCATTTTCTTGACCGCTTCTTCCCTTTCGGCGTCGCGGGGGTGCCGGAGCCTATCCCGGCTACTGATGGGCGAAGGCGGGGTTCACCCTGGACAGGTCGCCAGTCCGTCGCAGGGCCTCACTCACACACCCATTCACTCTCACATTCACACCTAGGGGCAATTTAGAGTCACCAATCAACCTATGAAGCATGTTTTTGGACGGTGGGAGACTGCAAACATAAATTACTTAAAAATGAAAAACAAAAAATCTACTTATAAAAACAAGGCCTTTTTGCACAATCTACAGATTCACAGCAGACAAAAGCCTTTCATAGCCAAAGTCATCCATCAACGATTGCTACGCAGCAGACAAATATTCTCTCACTGTCAGCCAAGCTGATACTTCCGGTGGGAGTCGGATAAAGAAAGTCTACTTCACACTGAGAGAAACTTTGGCTTGAAGAGCAGATGGAATACACTTCCTTTTGTCAAATGTGCTCTTTACAGAGTTGAACAGTCCTGAAAATGACTGCTTACTGGAGGAGACTTTGTGTCATGGAGGACCGTCACTGTTTGAGTGGCAGGACACGCAGTCGCCCTACAGACTTCCCTTTGCAGTCGGATAGAAGCACTTCCTAATTTGGCAGCAACACAAAGAAAATCTTGATTGGGGTTATTTCAGCAATCCGTTTGACTTTGTGATATTTGAATGGTCTTTTTGAAATGCTTTTGATGTTTCAGAGCAAAAATAAGGTCTGTCTGCAGCTGGGATGGAAGGAGATATTTGATAAATATTAGTCGAGAACCATGAAATTCTTTGGGCAAGCTAAGTGTTTTTATATATATATTTTTCGTATTACTGTAAAGGAAAACCTTGTTGGGATTTTGGTTTTCTAAAGAACATTTGCAAAGCTTTTGTCCTGAGGCTATGTGTTTAAATAAAGGAAAAAGAACTGGAGAAACTCAGATGTGCCATGCCTTACAGCGCATGGACGCAGATGCAGGATAGCCATCGATGCAACACAAGTGAAAATGCAGAGGAAGCCCTTCCTCACATGTGCAGCTAAAGGGCACCATTCATTTCAAACACCGAATTATCAGGGGATGCACTTCTCACCACAACACCTGCAACATGTGAGCCGACCCAGAGGCTGCTTCGAACGCTTCACCTCAAATGCTTAAATCTGTACATGTGCATGTGGGCAAAAACTGTTCTGGGATTTGAGGCTTCAGGTTTTTGTTTGTACAAGTTATAGTACTGCTTACACCCATGTCATAGAACTGTATATTTTTTGTGTAAGTTTCATCATGCTCACAGAAATTATTAAAATTAGACTCGGAACTCGTAATTAAATCCTCTATACTTACTATTTTAACAGTGTTTTGACAGATTTATCTCACTTTTTGGCCTAATATTTGAGTTATGAAGTTAGAAAATAGTACAGATCTTTAAATGATTACAGTTTTATAGTATTTTTATTGCTCAATTTAATGATTTTAAGCTGGAAAACCCAAATCCTAACAAGACCTTCCTTCTTAGTGAAAGGGAAAAAAATAACTACATAAACACCAAAGTGGCCCCCAAAATGTAATGTTTCTTATATTTATCAAATATCACCCTCTGTTGAGTCAAAACTTTGAAACATTTGCTCTGGGATGCCTCTATTTTCACAAAAAACAAGCATCACAGAGCAAATAAATGTTGGTTTGCAGAGAAACTGAGAAGAATTTGGAATATTTTAAAAAGGAAAAGAGGCAACAAAGAAAAACAAAAGTTGGATTGGCGTTGGGAATCAGCCAGAAAGGTCTTGTGATTCCAAACAAGCAGTGGGTGGGAGAGGAAAGAGGATGAATGGCTGCTTCTCTGCTGGAGAGACTGAGCTGCAGCGGAGACAGATGAGAGGCCGAGAGCTGGCTGAGTGGCAGGATGGGAGAGAGGAGGCTGAAGGGGGGGAGCCGGGCCTGCAGCTATCAGTACGAGTAGGAGGAGAAGAGGGTGGGAAGAGTGAGATTAAAGAGGAAGGGGTAGAAAAACATGAGAGAGGAGGAGGCAGAGCAGACTTAGGCCTGTTTACAGTTGGAAGGGAGAAAGGAGATCCTGGTTGTTGGGAGCAGTCAGAGGACTGCAGGGATTTTGGTGAATGAAGTGTCACTTGAAGGACGCTGGGAAGGTAAGGCGATGTTTCAGTATTAGCTGGAGAACTTTAGTCAGACATAGAGGTTTCTAATGTGCATCTATGCATGAAATCAGTTGAACTTTGTAGAAAGAGTGTCTGCAAATCCACAAAGAAGTTCATGCTCCTGACCCGTTAGTCTTGTGATAAGATGCGCTCTGTTATCTCCTCTCTACGCTTTTGGCGATGCTCCTGACCCCGTGGTGCTGCCCTGCAAACCCTCGTGAGATGGAAAACACACACTCGCCCTAAAATGCCATCTCTGCCAGAAGCGCTTCGCCAATGAATGAGCATCCTTGTAAAGAAAACTCAAAGCAGACGAGTCGCTGTCCCTCAGGCCACTTTCTGCCGCTCCTCTGTTTTTCATTAATTGTTTAACAAGCTCCCATTAAGCCGCTCATGCAGACATGGCTCCAGATCAGACGACCGGGATGAGGGTGAGATGTTTATATGCTGCTTACTGGACATACCTCAGCAGTAGAACGCCTTTCAGTAGCAGTGAGATACACACTACTATAAAATGAGTTTAGTTAAAAAGAGATGAAATGATGGTTATTTCACTCTTTTAATTTTCTTTTCAATATTTAATTCTATAATGAAACAGAATCAAACAAGCAATTGTGCAACTGGAAAACACCCAGGAGTTCATACTTCTATATAATAATAAGAAAAATATTTCTGGGGCGGAGATAAGGGAGTCAGGGGCCCCTCCCAATTTTTGAGCTAATATTAGCATCAATATTGACTAAGATTAGGAAATAATTAGTGCTGTCAATCAATTTTAAAAAATTGCATTGTGATTAATTACATTGTTTTGCTAGGTACATTGTATTTGACAATTTGCAGCTTTGGAACAAAAAAATGGATGGAAAAGAAACATTTTCCTTCCTTTTTATTGTCAGAAATTTGTAACTTTAGGTAGTGTTAACTCAAGTATACTAGAAGTTTAATTTGTGTGTGAAAAACACATCAAGTGTAAGATGAGCAGAACTCTAAAGACTTTGTGTCTGCAGTATTACTCCAAGAAAACTCTAAGGTACTGACAAACAACCATAAGAAACAAACATTGTCAATTCTGATTGGCTGCTGGGTGTGAATGCGCATCTTAAAAAGAAGATGTGGTCACATAGCCCAAATGTTCAATATCACTGCGCGGGCTTCATCAAAACAAACATTTACATCGTCCTTTGGACAAAAGCAAGCGGTCAGACGTGAACTTTCTCTATGAACTGATGTTTTATTTAAAGGGCTGGGTTTATACAATTGATTAATCATTTTGGATTGATCTAAGCTTACTAGATCAATAATCCATTCATAAAAATAGAGATTTAGCACATGTCAACATACGTTTCTGACTTAATGAACATCTTTATAAACTTACAGGCATGACATTTTCCAAACTCTTCTAAGTAAATATTTTTTTAAGTAACTATTTGTGGTCTAAAGCACTGTTTTTTGTTCATTCTTTGCTTATTCTTTTTGAAAAAAGTGTACGGCTTTAATGTGAGCTCCACCTAGTGGTCAAATCGAAACGCTCTCCAGGAGAACCGGGACAATGTTTACAATTTTAATGATCTGAAAATTAGAATATAACAAGAATAAATTACTGAGTAATTGGTTGGATATTTATTTCTTTTGTAAGTGAGCATGGTGTAATGGGGGGAAAAAAACAGACAAAGTGTGCTTTGTCAGAATTTAAGGCATGCCGTGGAAGCCTCGCGAAGTGAAAGACAGAGGTGTGATTAATTGCGTTAATGTGTTAATTTTTTTCAAATTAATCGCATGAATTAACTCTTTGACGTTGACGGCCCTAGAAATAATCAATACCACCTTTATGCATTAGTAATAGCGTCTCAGCTAAAAGACCTGCTGTTTTAAAGTTAGTAATGCTAATAATAATGAAACTAAAGGTCGTGTTTTCCAATATAAGATAGACAGGATCAATTTAAAGGTAGTAATATTCATGTAAACATTTAAATAAATGAATTAAAAAGACAAATATTAGCTGTGCAATATAGTGGGTTAATCTTAAACAAATTTGACATCAAGTTTCAACCGGTTTAGGGATACAATAAAGCGCATGTACAGTAAAATTCAAAGTTGAACGCAGCGATCGCAGCATCAGATCTGCCCCATTTTCAGATCCTGAACTGATGGTTCAATCTCGGGTATAAAGATGGTCGCTGTTCCTCCAGTCTGCTCTGAGACAGGCAAAGACATGAGCAGCACGGTCAGAGGATGTTTCTATTTGCACCCCTCCCACGAGCACCCCCCCTTATCTGCAGAACAATGCTGCATAGATGACTGCCTGATGTCATCCAGGATCACTGCCGCAGATCAGACCAGGCTCATGAATTCTTGCTCCACAGTTCCTGTCACGATATAGACACCAATAATAGCATCTCTGTTTCTTAAAAATGCATCCTGTTCCAGAACATTTGTCAAAATGTTGAACACTCAAAAGGAATTCCCACAGTTTCTGTCTCTGACCAGCCAAAGGTCTCTCCGCAGCCGATAAAACGGTGGAATAGGACGACAAAATGAACAAAATAGAAGTCGTTTCAGTTGAACTCCACTGCTTTCTTTCATTGTGTGTGGCATTTGAAAACAATGGCTGCTTTTTTTTTTTTTTCTGAGGAACAAGATTCCCGTGAAGCGAACAAAATGTGGTTTCTGTGAAGGAATGCGTGTACCATTTCTTCCAACTTCTTCTTTGCACTTTTACCACAGTCTGTGAGGCAGGGTAAATGGCGTCTAAGCAGTTTTCACAGACTTCTCACCCTTTAGAAGTCTCACACCCATCACCAGTTTGGAGAGTTTCCCACTAACATGTGTGACTGTTATCATGCCTGTACAGACAGGACAACCCGCCCTTTCTCAATGGCTTTAGAGGATACAAACGTGGCCTTAGACTACACTGATTATTTCATGTCATCTAGATAGTGAATGTATAATGTCAAAAGTCTATCGCTTTATTTACCCAAGAGTTTCCTACTACAAACTGAAGTCATTTGTACTTGTCTGATGGCTCAGGGGTAAAACTACAGCTTCTACCATATTTCTCAGACTATAGGGCGCACCGGATTATGAAACACACCGTCAATGAATGGTCTGTTTTTGAATTTATGACAAATATAAGCTGCACTGAACTCTAATCTTGTGTTTATACCATGCAAGTAACGTACATCTAAGAATGTGCTAAAAGCTCGTTCATGGTTTTTTGTGGTTGGACTACACGACCTAATACTAGCGCATGTCCGCCATGTACAACTGGAAGAGGCTTTGTGTGTGTATGTGCTAACGGAGGGGGTAGGATTAAGGTTGGGTTGGGTTTTATTCAAACTTTTGTGTCATTGTTTCTAATTGTAAAGCACTGTAACCCTCCCTCTATCCTAGGCATGTTGACGTTGGGAGTGGGGTCATCTTGACCCCACAAGATAGTGTTGAACTGTTTTTTTTTTTTTTTCCAATGATTTTTGATCTTCATTGATGACAGACATGAAGTCCATTCCACCTCTGTCATGGGATGAATAACGCATCAATGTAAAGGTTGGGTCATCTGGACCCCAAAGATAGCACGAGAGCTATGTAACTATTTTATACATAAAGTTTGATTTGTGTATAATGTTAAAGAGTTGCAAAAAAAATAACAACTCTTACTTCAAGTTTTTTCTTTTCTTTCTGAGATATGAAAGATTTGATGTCATATAATTTCCGATTGGCATAAACAGCAATTATTCATTTCTTTTCCATGATCAAATTTTTAACAGTTGGTTTTTCTGTGAGTTATTTAACTTTTAACAGGGTCAAAGGGTCAAAGTTCAACCTGGTTTAATGGTTGCGCATTTTGAACGTAGAACCTAAAAATAATCAAAGGAACGTGTGTAGCAATGCATGATTGTGAGAATTTGAACACAGAAGACCAAAATGAGTCTTTTTACTTGTGTCTACATAAAACTTTTCATTGGAAGGAGCTGTCTGAATGCCTGCTGCCACGGGCGGTGGAAATCTAGCTTAAGGCGCATTAAGCAAGACAAAACAGTCTGAGATCAGATGGACTTTATTACCTGCGCCCAAATTCATTTTCGAACTTGTTTGTAACACACACACTTTAGCTATGTTAGCATTGGTTAGCATATTAGCATATGCTAACTCCAAACCTTGGTAGCAACACATAGAAAAACACAGTCTGACACGCTACATACTAGCTGCATTAGTGTCGTCACAAGAACACCCAACCCTGTTTGCAACCCTTAAGAAAAAAAAAAAACACAGACTGACATTTTGTCAGAGTGCCAGTAAACAGTCAGCATCAGTAAACACATGTTGCTCTGGAATTATAAGCTGCACTGTTTTTTTTTTTTTTTTTTTTTTTTTTTAAGGGGGAAAATACCATTTTGTTATGCATCTGTCTGAAATCCATAGGCAACCAAAATGTTTTTTTTTTTTTTTTTTTACTTTATTTATTTAATTTTAAAAGCTTGCAAAGTTTGAGAATGAGCCTTTAAAGTTTGTGTAAAATCTTATCAAATGTGTTGCCATTATTTTTGGTATCTAGGTGTCTCCCAGCTGAAGTGATGGAGTATTAGGGCCACAAAAAAATCAATATCAGCAATATTATGAGATTAAAAGTCATGAATTTATGACTTTATCTGGTAAAATTATGAGTTTTTTTCTTGTAGATTACTTTTTATTCATAAATTTACGAGGTTTAAAGTAATAAATTTGCGACTTTAAAACACGTAAATTTATGAGAAAAAAAAGTCATAAATTTAGCCTATTAACTTTTAAGTCATAAATATACGACTTTATTCTCTTAATTTAGCAGCTAGGATTTTTTTCTCATAACTTTAAAAGATTTAAAGTCATATTTGAAAAAGAAATATTGGCCAAATGGCCCTAATATTTGGTTGTACTTTTATTTTCTTGTCATTTTGTTTTCCCATTTTTTTTTTTAATTTATGTATTTGTTTGTTTAATGTACATAAGTAGATAAAGATGTTTTCACATTTGAATCTTTTTTCTTAATCTCTGTGAATTACTTTTTTTACTTTTGTTGTTGTAGCATTTAGTAATTAAACATTTTTAGTCACTTTGACTTTGTCTCTTCCTCTCAGATGTCATGGCGTCCGACCTACCGAAGCTCCAAGTTTCGAAACGTCTACGGTAAAGTGGCAAACAGAGAACACTGCTTTGACGGCATCCCCATCACCAAGAACGTCCATGACAACCACTTCTGTGCCGTCAACTCCAAGTTCCTCGCAGTCGTCACGGAGAGCGCTGGCGGAGGCTCCTTCATTGTTATACCAATATCACAGGTAAGGGACACTGCTGTCGGTCAAAAAAAATACTTCATCGTTCAGCAAAAGCCGTCAGCAGAACACTGGTCTGTTAATATGAGATATGATGAGTTTTGACACTTTCATATTCTTTAAACTAGTATGTATCATGTCGTGTCCCTTTTGAATCTTTTTGTACTTTTATAAGATTTGAAATGTTTTACAGCATTGTTTGCCCCTTTTTCCAGATAAACATAAAGCTGCTTCACTTTCTCCAAGTCTTAAATCTGCAGCTTAAAGCCACATTTAACAACATTTGTGTAACCAGTAGAAGCACATAAAGGCCTTTAGGTATTTCCCATTAAAAGACAAAAGTTCTTTGTTTTCTGCTGAAAGGTGTGATTTTGTTTTTTACTTTTTGTTCTTAGAGAACAAAGCATTTTAAATTGTGCCAAGTCATTTTTACCACACAGGCCTGTTCATGTAATGCAGGTTTAGTTTCTGCGAACCGTTCATGGATCACAGCCTCGACAAATAGCAGAGTTTTTACCAAAGCTGGATTCTTTTTTTTTTTTTTTTTTTTTTTTTT